>NC_056726.1:465020078-465025078 GCF_019279795.1 Protopterus annectens
TATATATATATATATATATATATATATATATATATATATATATATATATATATATATATATATATACACATATATATATATATATATATTGTTCACCTTCGGTCACACCAATAAGCGTTTGCTGCCCAAAAATCGAATGAAATGCTGGACAAATTCAGTAATCCACGGTAACTGGATAAACACAAAATTTATTGAACTCACGACACTACACCATAACCGACTACATAAACGTAACTCAAATCCTAGTGAGCAAAACACTCACATGGAAAGATATAAATACAATCAAATACTGTGCCTATTTTCATCTTCAGAATTTGTCATATATAGCTTCTATTTTTGAATGTTCATCTTATCTTTTTTGGTTTTTACACACAAAAAATGTTTTTTATTAAGTGTTTTTTATAAAGTGTTTTATACAGAGTTTTTCATAATGAGTTATTTACAATAGTTTTTATAATAAGCATATTGTATAATAATGTTTTTTAACAAGTAATTATTATTTATTTATCGCACAATATTTATATTTATTGGTATATACATTTTTCATTTCTGATAGTTCCTGTATTAATGGAACAGATTAGACAATACTTTTATTTAATATATGATATATTATTATTCAATTATTTATTTATTATATATATATATTTATTATAACATTATTAATTCATGAGGAAGTTTGTGACAAACACACATAACATATTCCTTATTATATTTTTTATATATATTTTTTATTTATATTCCTATTTATATATTTGTAATTTATTATTAACATATGTATATATAGGTTTACACACTATCAATATATATTTTTATATATTATTTCATATTTATACTTATGAATATCTGATATAAAATATATATAAGTCATTCAAAATATTATTAACAAGTAATGCATTCAGCATTTACTTTAACTAGCTTATATAAATGCGATACGTGTAAAAAAAGTATATGCATTTTAAGTCAACATACATTGTCACGTATTACATTGATTTTTATTCATATTATACTATATAACAGTTTGCACATCACCCATCATTTTGCACCACTTTGTTATAACTAAGTAGATTTGTCAGGATGTTAATGTTTAGTTTTCACGGGGTTATATTATTATTATTATCAACAGATGCTTTGACATGACAACGTAACATTTTATGTGTACTGCGGTATACCTTTAAATTTTTGAAAATCTCTTACGTAAAACATTTTTAAATTAAGTAGATTATGCACTTTCCTTTAGTTCTGATGAAGACCATTTGTTTTGGTTGAAAGCGCTTAACCAGCATTTTATTTTTTTATGTTGTGCACAGTATTTGATTGTATTTATATCTTTCCATGTGAGTGTTTTGCTCACTAGGATTTGAGTTACGTTTATGTAGTCGGTTATGGTGTAGTGTCGTGAGTTCAATAAATTTTGTGTTTATCCAGTTACCGTGGATTACTGAATTTGTCCAGCATTTCATTCGATTTTTGGGCAGCAAACGCTTATTGGTGTGACCGAAGGTGAACAATTTGTTTGGTTCCTAGCACTGTTACGATGTCGTTTTCTACTTCGGATATCGCCGGCGTGGAAGCTGTGGGAGTCAGGAAGGAGGCTGGTCATAGTACAATTACACCAGGTACTGATTTTGCTAGCGATTTGGTAACTGTCGATCAGTCGGTTTCCTTTAAAGATGAACTAAATGGTTTAAAGGAAGAAGTCAAACAATTGACTTCACTCGTACATCAATTGCTTCTTGGTGCCAATAAACATGGTTTCAGCGGCGTTGACCCTTCTGGCACAGAGGCTACATTTCTCAAGGATAATGATAAGACTCATAAGGACAATGACAAGTTTACTAGTGCACAACATAATAATGACAATGTTAATGTTTTGGCACCCGAGTACCCCTGCAGGAAGGTGTCTAATAAGGGACAGATTTCAAGTAGCAGGATGTGCAAATTTCGTGAAATTAATATTACTAATTCTGACAATGAGACTGAGATATCTGACATTTCAGATATTCCTAATGGTCAAAGGACACGACGAAATAGTTGCAATAAAGGACTAGATATAACGGCACCTATGTCTAGTAGTAATATTAACATCTCTGACTTTACGTTCGATTTCTCGCCCTTTTGTCATGACTTGGAGGCAAAAAGAACTGGGACAAAACCCAAACCACGACCTCCCAAAAAAACTTATTCAGCAGTTACTGAACTTCCATCCAGACGCAAGACTACTGATCATGGCTTGGACATAAAATCTGGGTTTCATCAGGATGCACTGATAGACACTAATAATTGTTTTAATAGATTTTTAACATTCGAATTTGACATAAATAATGAGAATGTATCTGACAAAGTGGTGCATACACAAGTTGACCACAAGGGTGAAAGTGGAAATTTAAAGTCTAAAATATATGTTTTGGGTAAGAAGTTAAAAACCATCAATGGCATCAAAATTGATAATATGTATTTACAAAAGTGTTTAGACCTTAAAATTGTACCAAAAGGTATAAGATTTTTTAAACTTCCTCTGGGTATTGAGTTGACAGATATAGGTAGGAATGAATTCAATATGTTATTTGACGAATTTGGATTTAAATATATTGGGTTACTGATGAAATTTATGATGAGAGATTAAATGAAATTAATTCAAGAAGTAGATGATCTTAATACTATGATAGTAAATGATTTATTATTTCATGACTGGGAAAAGTTATATAATAAACAATATGTTGAAGCAGAAAAATGGGCTTCAACTATTTGTATACGTAAGAATAATAAAATGTCAAGAGATAAAAATCAATACCAACAACAAGTAGCATACATATGGCCGAAAAAACGTAATTTTCCTACTTATGGAGGCAATACAAACAGGGTATTTAGAAGTCATGACACAGATAAGGAAGAAGACGAACATTATGAAGTTTCTAATTTTGATGAATTTAATACACAGGGTTTTCAGAGATACCCAAGAATCAAAAACCCACCTTACCAAAGAACATATCAAAAGTTTCCCATAAGGGGGAATGTATAGAAGAGGATGTTAGTCCAATTGTAAATCAGAGAGTGTCAAATAGTGAAGAGAATGCTAGCCAAAGCAGCATATTAAGGAAGGATGATATAGATGTCCATGATAATATTTATACGTATCGCAATTTTAAAATTTTTAATTATTCCAAATTACATATTGATAAGAATTACTTTAGTTTGTTTGAAAAAGGTATGAAATTTATCCCTGAACCCAGATTCAAACTTACAGATGTATTAATTGATTTTAAGAAATTCATTAGGAAAATCAATTTAGAAGTTTTTTATAAGGACAAGATTCCGTTAGGAGGAACAGAAGGGGGAGACAATATAAGTCAATCACTAGTTATAAAGAGTAAGTTTACTCCACCTAACCACCCGATTATTGATATCTTTGATAAAGTGGTGACTAGGGAGATATACAACGCACATTGTTTATTTTCATCTATGAAGGTACATGCAAATTTGATGGAAGAAGAAGACAAATTATTACAAACTTTAAAAAATGATACTTCGATTCGTATTATGAAACCCGACAAGGGTGGAGGTATTGCTATCTATGACAATTTGAACTATATACAGAAAATATATAATATATTACAGTTTTCTGGTAATTATGTTACTGTCTCTATGAACCTAATTAAATATAGCCTACCAAAGAATTGACTCTATATTGAAGAATACTGGATTGAGGCGAGAATAACTGAAGCTATTTATAGATTTATCAAAGTCTGTCACCCAAAATTAGCAACTATGGTGGGTATCCCAAAGATTCACAAAATACTGATGACTCCACCCTGAGACCTATTGTCTCAGGAAGTTATTCAAAACCTTCAATATAGGCAAATTTATAGATACTATACTAAAAATGTATATACCTTCATCCACATGGTGAAAGATTCATGGTGCTTTTTATCTCAGTATCCAGTGAAGGAGTTAGATATTAGTGAACCTCACATTATAGTCACTATTGATGTGATTGATCTCTTTTCGTGTATACCGAAAGATGAGGGTTTAACAGCTTTCACCAATAGTTTGACCAAACATACTGACCTAGAATGGGATGCCATAAGCTTGATAGCAGAACTTATGGCTATAGTATTAGATAATAATTTCATTCATTTTGAAGGTGAGATCTTCAAACAGACCAGAGGCGTAGCAATGGGGGCAGCTTGTGCCCCCATCTACGCCAACTTGGTCATGTTAAACTGGGAAGATAATGTCGTGTTTCCATCCAAATACTTTAAATACATCCGATACTACTCTAGGTTTTTAGATGATATTTATATCATCTGGCAAGGTACTGAATCACTTTTAATAGAATTCATTGAGTTCATAAAAGGTAGTAGTACCTTTCTACAATTTACATTTTTGTATGATTTTGTTGGACTACCTTACCTTGATACCCTCATAGTAAATGAAAATGGTAAGATACAATCCAGAATTCATAGGAAACAGACATTTTCCAATAACTATCTGGACTATTCAAGTTATCATCCCCCCAAAGTGAAATATAATGTCTTCAAAGGACAGGTCATTCGAGCAGTTCGTATGGTTTCAGATGAAGAGGAATTACACAAAGAATTGAATTTAATTCAGGGATTTTTCAGAGATAGAGGTTACCCTTCGATGATGATGGAAGAAGTGATATCATATGTTATTAGTCAGAGAGGTAGTAAATACAAATCACTACTCGGATCAGGGGATGTACAGAATATACCTATATTAACACATAATGGTGTCAACCCGGGTTTTCAAAGGGCATGTATTATTCCGTACTGTGTAGGTAGTGACAACATAAAAGTGATTATAAACAAATTTTGGTATTTGATTAGTACTGATCAGACCCTAGTTAACATCTTAGGGTCTAAACCCAGATTTATTTATAGAATGGGAAACAATTTGAAGAGTTTGTTAACACATCAGTACAATACCAAATATTTGGGTTCTGTTCATCAAAATAGGACTACTAGCAATAAATGTGGTTT
>NC_056726.1:465030078-465207578 GCF_019279795.1 Protopterus annectens
GAGTAGCTTGGTATTGTGTTCCCCCAGAGATGTCAGTTTGCTGCCAGAAATGTATGGAGCTATTAACATATAACTGATAATTTCACCTGAACATATATAGATAATTATAGGAAAGTAAGGCTGTCAGTGTACCATTTCAGCAGTAGTGTGTCTGAGCAACTCACAAAATATGTAGCAGTAACATCTGCATCCCGGAGAGTTTGTATGTCAGATACAGCTCATGAATATAAAGATCTAGCAAAACCCATTTCACAATTTAAGGACAATTGGGTAGTGTAATAATACATGTAGGGGACATATAACTGCAGTTAATAGGAATGTAGTGTAAACTAGAAGGATATACAAGTTGTTAATGGAGCTATATTTTTCCACCCTACTGTATGTGCATAAAAAATGCAATTCCCACCTAAATGGTATGTCTAATCTCAAAACATTTGTTGGGACATATGTCCTATTGGTTTATAAATATCTGCATTTATTTCAATGCATGTGCCCTGTTCAAATACCACAATATTGGTGGCCTGTTGCCATCAATTAAACCTGCATGCTGTTGTAATGTCCACTGTTGTTCTATATATGCATGTGTTGTGCTTGCTGTTCAACTGTTGGAACTCTGGTGTGTTGGGTTAATGGGAATACTTCTGCATGCTGTTATAACTAACTGGGAATGCTGTTGACTGTTACTAACCCATATTTTCATTAAATCCTCCAAAACATAGAACGTATGGGAAGGCCGGTCCCAGCGGACCCACCTGTCCCACCTCAGCTGGCGATGACACCTGGCACCAGCAGGTCCGCTGCCCAGCCTGGGACCTCCTCCTCCATTGGCCCTGTGCCACCTTCAGGTGGAAGCACAGCAGGGGATGGGGCTTATCCCCCTGTGCAAGCTTGGGCGGAAGAGGGCCACCTATCACCCTCCGAACGGTCCGGGCTGTGGTGCGTAGAGAGATCGAGTGTTCTGTCGCTGATCCTCTACACCAGCTTGAGGCATGAGTGGCGTGACCCCTCCTACACAGCCCCCAGCACAGCCACCCTCTAGGCTGTGAAGGTGCAGTGGTGACTGCCCATGGTTGGGGATCTCAGTTCCACTGTTGCCATCTGTGGGCTCATGGGCTTGCGATTTCCAAACATCCTTCCCCGTCAATGGTGTTCACCCACCACGTGTCATATTCCACCCTGTATGCGTCTTGTTTGTCTTGTCTGTTTACCTCCCAAATATACCTACTTCCCGTACCTCACATTCTACTCTCACCTGAAAAAAAAAAAAAAAAAAAAAAAAAAGGGCAATCTGCTCCCCAAAAAAAAAAATATGCCCCATACATAGCTGCCCATTTTGCACACGTCCGCTGGACACATAAAATGTAATTTAATTGGCAGTACAACATACATTGTTGTCCTCACCTTTCTCTCAGGGGTGGAAGGTTTCATATTTCCTTCCAAATTTATTGCATATGCACAGTTGTTGCTGTTAAAGAAATGGCCAGCTATGGACCTTCCCTACACCCATCCTGCGCATCCTGAGCTGTTTTACCTTCTGTCTTTCCCTCATTGTGCCCCTTTTACACCACTTTCCTATCTCCCCATTTTCTTTTCTTTCAAAGAAATGAGCACGGGGGGTTGCAGGAGAAAGCATTTTTAAGCAGTAGTTAGCGGGTTTACGAGAGTTTGCGCTTAGCTAAGCACTGCTAAGCATCGGGCAAACCCGATCACAACTGCTTAAAAGTGCCTTAGTCACTCTGTATGTGAGGGCCCTTGTTCTGCTCAGCAGCAAAATAAAACACCTCTGTCAGTCTCAAACCTGGGACCTTGTACACACTACACTGCATGAAGTACCACTAAGCCATGGTAGATGTACAAGTTGGTGCTGAAATAAATATATCATGCATCAGAGTGAGTGAATGTAAAGGAAAAATAGGAATGCCATAACACAACATGTTCTGTGGATCTTTACCAGCAGTTGTTGTGGAATTGCATTACATGACTGTGATAAGAGAAGCAGCCATTCTAGCAGGAAATAATGTTACAGCAGCACTTTACAACCCCCACACAGTATCATAGCAGGACAAACACTGGCATATCTGATTAGGGCAGAGGTCATACCTCCCAACTGTGCCTAATTTTCAGGGGTGTTCCTAATTTTGAAACAAATTTTAGCGGTGTCCCTCTGAAAAGTACTGACATTGGCCAGAAAGGTGGTGAATTACACTTAATGAATGACAATAAGTAAGAGTTAGACACTGCTTGTACTTCAGAAAAGGTGTATTAATCCATATGCTCTGGTTTTCTCAAAGTCTCAACTTAATGGCACTAATATTTTAAAGATGTACCTCCCTTTTACCCACTTTTCCCAGAGTCTGTTCAAATATGTACCTGAGTGTTTGAGAGGCCTGGCAGAGACAGAAACACACAGGCATATCAGCTTTTCTGCTGTTACACACTGTGCAAATAGCTTTGGAAGGAGTTCCAGAAGCATACCCTTATGTAGGAGTACAACACTGAAATACCAAAGGATGTAGCCATGTACTGGTAGCAACCAACTGTAACAATGCCATTTTTCCAGTGCTGAAAAGACCGGTGTGGTGCACAGACAAATAATAACAGGCTAACCTCTGGCTACTATGTGGATAGGTCCACAGTTGGGAGCTACGCAGACAGACCACTTGCCTTGATAAACTAATCAGTACACAGCAACCCTTTAAGTCCAGCAAGATAAAATTCACACAATAATATATTATGCTCTCTGTACTTCTGCACCCCTACCCAAATGTAGAATATACCTGTGTTTTCAGAGTCTACCAAGGATGTAGGTAGGCATACTCAGTACTGAAATTTGTCCAATTTTCTTGAGCAGCCTGTGCTAATGTCAACACTAAAAAAGCACAAACTGTTTAGAAGTGAGTAAATTAATATTCACAGTATAGCAGTTCACAAACAATTCATGTGCCAAAGGAATGCATCTCAATAACTAGTTTTGCATGGCAGTTAATTGTACAATTAGAAAAGAAAGTACATACTCCCATGTATCTTGGGTTAGCATTTTGAGGGGTGAGTACAATTCTACACTGACAAGTGTATACTGGAAGCAGCAACATTCAGGTCTGAGTACAACATTACACCCCTGGCTTCAGATATAAGAACTATACCAACCTTCTGCCTTAAGCAACGATGTCCACAGCAAAGAAGCATGATCCCCATCTGGAAATCTGAAAGGGCCACACTTACCAGAGTTAGCAATTTATAGCATTGGGTTGCTATGACAGTGATTACTGCAATTACCACACAGCAGGCTGCATGCAATTAGCAAATGATGGCCACCAATTGGTGCAGAGGCCATCACATGCACATGTGCAAATACCTACAAAAGCATGCTGTAATTGCTGCCAACAAACTCAATCACTCTATTGCAGAGACTGACAGAGAGAGAAAGAGAGAGACAGGGAAAGCAAAAGGAAAAAGAAAAAGAAATAATACCAACTCCTACAAAGGAAAGGTATGTAACAGATATGTATTTACTGGCATGTAGTAGATGTTTTTGAAGAGTACTCTACATAATGTGAACCATTCATATGTGGCAGCAGTATGTATCTATGCACAGATGTCCTGCTTAACCACTGCCATGGACAATTCAGTGTGTACCTGTGGGCAGTGGGACTTAACTGTGAAATGTGTAGCTCAGCATTAAATGTCAAACATCTGATCCATGTTATCTGTGTTCTGTACAGTAGTGTGGCTAATGGCTGTTTGGGGGATTAGCCCAAACATTTATATAAACATGGGTGTGACAGAGTAACACATGCATGATATTCATATTAAAGTGTAGCTTAGCATTGGCAACTGCTGTACCAGGCTAGTATGCTAATCTAGCATTTGGAGCTATATATACCCCCTCTAATGTTACTGTGTGTTCACATGTGATGCCTGTTCATGTTGCAGCAAGGCCCAACAGTTCAGCTGTGAGGTCCAGGGACTTACAACAGTGTGGACCTTGTGTGTGTATGTCACACACATACGGAGAGATATATGTGTGCCATATATATTAACATCTGTATATGTGCATAGAGAGCACGGGACATATTGCAACTGTTTGTGAAGAGTGGACATATATATGTTGGTAAAGGTTGTTATGTGCATATTTGTATGTAGGTTTTAGTGTGTGACAAACAAGACAGCATACTGTGCTGGTATATGACATGTGGTGGTTAAACACCGTGGGTGTTTTGTTCAGTTTGTAATGTTGCAGCCAGTGAGGCCTGCTAAAGCTACCTGAGCTGTGAACACTTTCAATGCATTTCTCACAAGACTTTGCGATATTATTACATTACTGTATACCTCACATCCTTTGTATAATTGATATTCCCACCATGAAAGGTGGACTGTATATGTGCTTATATGTATATGTACACCAGCAGATGTGTATATGTATGTGTGTATGTATGTATGTATGTATATATATATATATATATATATATATATATATATATATATATACACACACACACACACACACACACAGTCATATATACTCATACACACCCACATCTACTTGTTGCAATACATTCTATGTAAAGTTGACTGAGTGTGATGGTCAATGTGTTGCTGAATATGTCAAAGATGTGTATTTGTGGGATAGCTTAGTGGGAAACTGTTTCTGTCATGGTATTATGGGTCCTTGCTTTGATCCCAGCAAAAGCTGTGTATGCTGTTGCTAGGCAGATAAAGCACTGTGGCATACAGTCTGATGTAGTCCCTTGGTGTTAACTGGGGTGTGTCATTGGAGACTAAAGCACTACATGTATGCTTATTGATTGGTACTGATGTTGAATCCAAATCCTGTATGTACTGTAGTACTACTTGAAGCTCTGGGCCTAAACAGCAAAGTATGGTGTATGCCCACATTGCTTGGAACCACTGTTTTTTTGTGGTCCCTGTAGTCATCACAGATTACATTCCTCAAGCTTAATGTTTTGTAAGTACTGACACACTACTGTATGGTACACATATAAAGCTTATCTGGGTTGCCATACCTTTGTGTCTTGTAATTATGTCTGATGTGTGTGAGGATACGCTTGTAACATGTCCTCTGTCATATGTGTGTTACAACATATAACTGCGTATCTAGCAATATTTATAGTTTACTACAGCAGTATGGCACCTATATTCACAATTGTGCACATATTTGGCCACGGGTTTGCCATCAACAAGTTGTATAGTATAATGGTAATACTGTAACTGGACCTTACAAACATTGCGATGGATGACATATTTCTTTATGCATTGGCTTGATCTATATCTGCTGTGGCTAGGTGGTGCATTGTGTTGCATACAGTGTGCCAGGTACTCTAGTCTTGTATAGTCTTATATAGTGATTTTATTTTGCTGCTGTGCAGAACATGGTTTATTATATAGAGCGTGCCAGGCACTTTCAAGCAGATTTGGGGTGAGCACTGATAAGTGGTAGTGAAAGTGTTTAATCTCAGTCAGCTAATAGGTTGCTATATATGGCAGTTCAGTGATATCTGTACTGTACTGTATTATGTTAAATGTGCCATATGACTTGCTCATACATATCTTTTCTTTATGTCTTCCAGGGATCATGGCACACTGTAGAAATCCTAGCTACAGTAGTGCTGAAGATGAGATTCCTACTAGCTGTATGATTCAGCACTACAGCCTACTATTCTCCAGAACCAGCCAAGACCGGCAGGAGCATACTGCAATGTGGAAAGATGTTGTCCGGAGGCTTAATGAGGTAGGCCTGCATAACCGGACATTTGAGCAGGTACGCCACCACTGCAGTGATCTACGTAGACATGTCCATCAGTGTCCTTCTGATGTACGGAGACAACAGCTTGCAACAGGTGGTGGGGTTAACATCCATACCCCCCTCACCAGAGTGGAGGAGCTGCCCTGAGCCTGGTGGCACCTGCCCAACAGCAGCAGCAGACATTTACCATGATTGAGGTTGGAGCCACCCAGCAAGAACACATGGAACATGCAGGTAACATGGCACAGCTGTAGACTACTGTTACCTCTATTGGTAGATCATGCATATGTGAGATGTGTACTGTGTAGTTAGAAGATGTGGAGCCTTTTGTTGTGCAATACTGATCATTTGGAACATAATCTGTAGGCCTGTGAATGTAAACTGTTCTACTGTAAGATTGCAAACCCACAGTAGCAATGCCACAGTTGTCGCCACTGACAAACTGTCACATATCTATGTAGGTCCCTTTGGTGTGACAGCAAGGCAGCGGGCAGATGCTGGTGAGTGTGTTCTACATTTATTATTGCAAATAAAAAGTGCATGTCATAGTTAAGGTGTAGGCCATGTAACACACCAACCCATAATGCATGCTGTGCATATTTGCTGTGAGACCACGCACATCTCACTAATGTGATTAGCTGCCTCAAACACATGCAATACACAGACCATCTCAAACAAATGTGGCTACACTGTAGTGACCATTGGATAGGCAGAGTTGATACACAACATGCACATAACATACACAACTATGTCATACACAGAACATGTTAACATGCTACACATGAAGGATTCACAAACCCTCTGTAAAGTCACACTCCTGTATCCCAAATGTCATCCACACAGCACACATAATATACCTCAGGGGTAGAGGCCTATCATGGGGCAGTGAAACACTCTGCAACACACAACACATTCATGTTAGGGAATGCTCCTTATTGGCCTCCTTACAAACCCATGTAACAACTGGTTGTGAAATGGTGAATGTAGCCATGGTAGTGCCGTTTCAGTACAGCATGATAGGTGCTGGTTTGGGACACATTTGTAGCCTTGAGTGACCACATGATGCTTCATGATGATGGCTTATGGTACTACACCCCATCCAGTTATTGTAACCACAGTACTACACATAGCTTTCATTGCTATACACCTCAATGTTGTGTGTGTGCAAACATATGCACCTGTAAATAATATGTATACCAACCACCATTTGCACAACTGACACATATATGTCTTGTAATGCTATTGAGTGGCTAGGTCGTATGACACACATTGGGTATGTGTGATGTTTAAATTTGCAGTTGTTTTAGCATGCCATGTCATGTCATGGATGACACTGGCATGTCCACAATATGATCTACACTCACCATAACTACTGTGCATTGGGTATGTGGACCAATGGTATTCCATCAGTTATACATGCACCACTGATCTTGTCTGTATACACATCATGCATGAGCTAAAACTGTGTCCACAATTATTTGCTAAAGACACAGAGGCTCTAATCAGAATTGGATATTTATGTGACACACAGATACACATCCAGCCATGGTATGTAGACCTGTGAGTGATGGTGCACAGTACATTACAGAGTTTTGAATACTTGCACAGCAATGTTGTGTCCATGTATGCATTGCGCTCCAGGGGGAGGACAATCACCGAACAGCAAAATACATGCATCAAAGCTATGTATACTGTTAGTAACAAGGACTGTCTACACTTGCACTGCATGCTGTTGAGCAACACATGTCCTGCATGCTGACATGTGTGATATGACTGTTTTGCTTGTGATACTGTACCCCACCATCAACTGCTATTGAGTATGTTCTGAGATTGCTGGTGGTGTGTGTGTGTGTGTGTCTGTCTGTCTGTCTGCTTTAGTGAGGAGTGTATTTGTATGTGTGCATGTGGTCTGACATCATGTACAGGTCTTAAAGTGTGTTTCCTGTTTTCCTCTCACAGGTGCTGAGGTGGGGCTGGTTCAGTGTAGCAGGAAACCTGATGTCACTGACACAGATAGTGATAACGAGGATAGGTGTGTTGAGGCACAGGCAGGTTTGTCAGGGTCTGTTGTTGGACCATCAATTGACAGTACACAAGTCTCCACCCCATCCATGCACGCAGTCATACTGCCTGTACATCCATCATCACCAATGCCCTTAGCAGAGGGACAGTGTACAGTCGGCACTGGCCAGGACAGTGTGGTATCTATGGCACATGCATCAGGACACAGTAGCCATAGCCAGATGTATGGAACGGTACTACATAGGCAGATGCCCAGGGGTTCTCATCAGAGCACTGCTGGTCATCATGCCCCTGGCAGACGTGCCACAACTCTTACAACCACACGCATGTTCCAGGCTGTCATGGAGGCACAGGCACATATGGAGCGGTACACCAGATAGGGGCTAAGGGCACAGAGGGCTCATAACACCTCTGTAAATGACAACCTGTGACCTAGCAGGTGCCATACGTAATTACACTGAGGTCATTGATGGACGTTGCGGTGAGACATTAGATGTCCTCCACAATGTCATGTCCATGTGTCAGGACAGTGCGGGACGGTTGAGATGTCGACGTGGACGTATGCCAGCAACATCATCAGCTGGCAGTCACCGTGGATGTCCATCATAGCCACTCCCATAGTGCCAGTACCAGCCCCAGCAATGTTGGGGGGGCTGTCCATAGACCGTCCTAGAAGACCACGTGCACGTGGCTCTGGCCAGTCCCAGCAGGGACCTGGATCCAGTGGACATATGCCAACCTTTGAGGATAGTACCCAGTCTGGATTAGTACCTGATACTGTCTGTAGCACCCCTGCCAGGCACAGGTCCCGTATCCATGGCCAGAGATGGTGATCTGTAAAGCCTGCTAGGTACAGTCTGTAGCTGTCCCACAAATCCCTGTATATGGCAGCCATATGATGGAATGGTGTGCATGTAGACACACACACATAAACCAGATGCCTAGGGCAAACACATACCCGCACACATTACATCCACATTGGCCCATAACAGTACTCTTGGCCCTCACACACACACTCACACACATATGTCGATTGTATGGCTCAATGTAGGCCTCTGGCAAACCAACACACCCTATGCATATGATGAAACTTGTGCCACCTCCTGCCATCTGTAGCATTGATGCAGGAACAGGCTAACATGATGCTGATGCACAGGGTGACTTTATTACAGTATAGCAATGTTTTAATGTGTAGCATGTTATCAGCAGTAAAGTGTAATGATATTCTTGAAGGTGTAGCTGAGCAAGCATGATGCATTAAAGCTATAATTATCAATGTAGTATTGTTTACACCAGTGTTTATTCCAGTTGTGTATTGTTTTCCCATGTGCCACTTGGCTGATGTGTGTAGTTCTGTCAGCATGTGTTGCAGAGTGGACAGTAAGTGTGGGATGTGTGCAGCACATATTTGCAGGTGTACATTTGTGAACATGGTTGAGGTGCACTGTCTGCATGCACATGCATATTGGACACATGTGCAGGGTGACATGCCCTGTATTAGACAGTGTTACCACTCCATAGTTTCTATTGGTGGCCAGTATGCATTGTACTACACACATTTTGGAACGTGAGTACACGTGTGTGTATGACACAGTTTGACAATGTGCTGTGGGTGATACTGTTGTTACTATCTGTCATTGGTTTGCATTCTGGTAGTATACATAACCTCAACAGCCTGCCCATAAACAATTGTTAGATGATGGCTTGACAACTGACACACAGATGTAGGAGACACCGTAACATTTGCAGCCTTCAAATACTATTCTATGCCAGTAACAAGTGGTATTCACCTGCACTCAATCCTGGGACCACTACTGTTTGGCATATAGCTTTCTTAGGTACAAGCAAACACAGTAGGGATATGTCTGACCATGTTTGGCAATGCATACTGTGGGCTGTAATGCATTCTCCAGATGACACACACATCCTCCAAAAGGGTATCATACAGACAGATACCTGGTGTCAAACCCATGCTGTAAAGCTATAAGCCAAATAAAGCAGAGTCATCCACTTTTACAAAACAATAGTATCCCCAGAGTACCACATAGGTAGTAGCCCCCAAAATGTGGAACAGGCACCAATGTATACATAGAGCCATGTGTTAAGTCATCTCTCCTTTGATAATCACATTTCCAAAGGGTTTTGGAAATCCCTCTGTATATCACATGAGCAATAAGGGGTCTGCATGCATATCCACAAAGGTTGTTGCACACCTATAATAAATAGCCATCTTTGACAGACTTTGCTGCTAAACCCTCACTCACACTATTCAATAGAAACTGTAATGAGTGTATGTAAAACGGATGATGTAGGCCAGGGATCATGCAGTGGCTAGGCTTGTCACAAGCATACAGATGTGACCTAAGGTCTGGAAAGCGGCAGCACACTCTGGCAAAGATAACAGATGTGTTCATGGAGAAAGCAGGGTTCCCACCTATGAAATAATTGAGGTCACATGTATGTATAGGTATTTGCCACACAGCTACCTGACATGTGTAAGGCACATACTGTTGTCATTGTGATATGTCACACAGTAGTAAAAGCAAAACCCACAACACATTGACTAACAGTGTCATACAGGTGGAGCACACACACACAGTCACCAAGTGCAGGATACAAGCCCCTATCTAACTACTTTATGATATTACAGTAGTACACATTCACATGACATGCTATACACATTACTGGGAGTTCTCCTTTTCACAGGTATATTTGTAGGATGGTGACATCATCAGACTTGACAAAGATGACTATACCACTTTTAAGGTGTTTCAGTAGTTTCCAAAAAGATTGCTCCTCTCCAAGGAGACACACTCACACACACACACACACACACACACACACACACACACACACACACACACACACACAGTTGGCAAGTGCAGGATTCAAACCCCTATCTAACTACTTTATGATATTACAGCAGTATGCATTTACACGACACACTATACACATTACTGGGAGTTCTCCTTTCCACATGTATATTTGTAGGATGGTGCCATCATCAGACTTGACAAAGATGAGTATACCACTTTTAAGGTGTTTTAGTAGTTTCCAAAAAGATTGTTCCTCTCTAAGAAGACACACACACACACACACACACACACACACACACACACACACACACACACACACTCTTATACAGTTGGCAAGTGCAGGATTCAAACCCCTACCTAACTACTTTATGATACTAGAGCAGTACACGTTTACACAATGCGCTATACACATTACTAGGAGTTCTCCTTTCCACAGGTATATTTGTAGGATGGTGACATCATCAGACTTGACAAAGATGAGTATAGCACTTTTGAGGTGTTTCAGTAGTCTCCAAAATGATTGCTTCTCTCCAAGGAGGCACACACACAGTTGGCAAGTGCAGGATTCAAACCCCTATCTAACTACTTTATGATATTACAGCAGTATGCATTTACACGACACACTATACACATTACTGGGAGTTCTCCTTTCCACAGGTATATTTGTAGGATGGTGACATCATCAGACTTGACAAAGATGAGTATACCACTTTTAAGGTGTTTCAGTAGTCGTCAAAAAGGTTGATCCTCTTCAAGGAGAGACACACACACACACACACACACACACACACACACACACACTCATACAGTTGGAAAGTGCAGGATTCAAACCCCTACCTAACTACTTTATGATACTTGAGCAGTACACATTTACACTACACACTATACACATTACTGGGAGCTCTCCTTTCCACAGGTATATTTGTAGGATGGTGACATCATCAGACTTGACTAAGATGAGTATACCACTTTTTAAGGTGTTTCAGTAGTCTTCAAAAAGCTTGCTCCTCTCCAAGGAGACACACACTCTCATACAATTGGCAAGTGCAGGATTCAAACCCCCTAACTACTTTATGATACTAGAGCAGTACACATTTACACAACACGCTATACACATTACTGGAAGCTCTCCTATCCACAGATATATTTGTAGGATGGTGACATCATCAGACTTGACAAAGTGGATTACATTAGGTGGGCTACATAGAAGGAATTTCTAAACAATTTTGCAATGTGATCATCAAAGGAGAGTTTACTATCTACCTGGGTCCCCAGGTCCATAATTACATTCTCCATACATACTGGATTACCACCTATGTGATAATTTGTGGGCACTTTGTTTTATCCAAAGGGGATGACTGCATTTTTTTGGCATTCTGCTTGAGGGCATTGTTTTGACACCAGGTATTTGTCTCTGTAAGACCCTTCTGGAGGATGTCTGTGTCAGCCGTGGACCATTAATTTTGAAGTGTTTCTTACTCTGAGCTTCTTCTGCTGTGTACAGTTTATTCTCAAAGCACAGTCATTTCAAAGTATTTCTTACTGATAAGGAGCGATTTCACAAAGTACAGTGATTTTTAAATATTCTTGTGCTACATATATTTATTTGGCAAAGTGCAGTTGTTTCAAAGAGTCTGTTGTGCTATTGGGCATAATTACAAGTTTTGGCATAAAGTTCTGGCATATATGTGTGTGTGTGTGTGTATGTGTGTATATATATATATATATATATATATATATATATATATATATATATATATATATATATATATATATATATATATATATATATATATGTATATATGTGTGTATGTATATGTATGTATGGTTTCACTTCATAGTCTCGAAATGCTGAAATCTCAAATTTCAGCATTTCAACACCATAAAGCCGAAACCATTAGAACACCGAAACATCAAAAATCCAAAACCACAAAACCGAACACACAGCATACACTACACCACACACAAACGACAACATCCACAACACAAACCAACAAAACACCAAACACACAAACACCTACACTATAGAAAAGCAGGGGGGCAAGCCACCCTGCACCCCCACCCCCCTACTTATATATACTAACTTTGAGATCACACAAACAGTAACGGAACACTCACACCCAGACATTCCACAGTCCCTTGCGCACACACACACAAATCACATATACACAAACAGCAACACGTCCACCAATCACACACTCATACGTTAACCTAGTTACCCTAACCCACACACACACAACTTAAAAACAAAGTAACACACACTCAAATTCCCACCCAAAACCCTTAAAAACAATCACTTACCTTATACTACACAGAAACCCATACACCCCTTCCAACAACATCCCAAGTAAACACTGCGCGTCATGTAAAGCCATAACCGCGAATTTTAGATATTCAAATTCGGAATTATGCACTTTCCACATTTTAAACTTTCGGCTTTATACTGTTGAAATGCAGAAATTCGAGATTTCAGCATTTTGGCAATATGAAGTGAAACTGTGTGTGTGTGTGTGTGTATATATATATATATATATATATATATATATATATATATATATATATATATATATATATATATATATATATGTTTATGTATGTATGTATGTGTAATATAAATACTGTGTATGTTTGTGTATAAATTCAAGCACCTTCACTACTGTGTTGATATAACAGAGGTATTTAACAGACCCAGTTCACTTCTGTTTGATCATAATACTGCTGAGAATTGGAGAGTATTTGAGCAGAAATACAATATTTTCATACAAGCAGCTTTTTCTGACAAAGATGCACGTATAAGGGCATTCATTTTGCTTAACTTAGCTGGGTCAGAGGCAATTGAGAGACTGTGTTCATTTGTGTATGCACTAGCAAGTATATGCAGGAGAGGGAGAAACTGCCATATTGTTGTACTGGCTGAATCAAGAGATGACCCTGAGTGCTTGAAACGTAAATTTAGAGAAATGTGCAACCCACAGACAGATGTTAAATTAGAGAGGGACCTATTTTATACAAGAGACCAAAAGCCAGGTGAAACTTTTGCAGCTTATATTATTGACTTGAGAAATAAGGCTAAAACGTGCAAATCTTGTGATTTGAAAGAGGAGTTAATAAAGGACATGCTTATGTGGTGTTAATGATGCTGCGGTGAGAAAGATTTTGCTTTGTGACAGTGATTTAACATTGAGCAAAGCTATAGAGATTTGTCAAATCCATGAGCTCGCAGAAAGGCACACAAGTATGCTTACAACTGATAAGAGTTTAGTTTCAGCAACCTCTAGAGCAAGCATAGATGGCATGCAGCACATGGCAGGCAGAAGCAAGCATAAGCACATGGCAGCTGCACACTGTGCAAGATTCCCAGGAAGGACCCATAACTTTCTAGCAAGTTCCAAAACTAGCTCAGCAAAATGGACATGCTCAGTACAGTATAAGGGTGAGTCAGCAAAACCCAAGTCTTACTGTTAACTGTCATAATTGTGGAGCCAATCATGAGTCTAAAAGAGAGAAGTGCTTAGCATTTGGGCAGCAATGCCGCAAGTGTAAAAAAATGGGACCACTTTCAAAAGTTTTGTAAATCAAGCAAGCTTCATTCAGTTATTAAGAAAAATAACTCAAAAAAGCAAGTTGATCATGTGGAAAGCTGCAACCCTACTTTCTCTGTAGATGGTATATCAGTGGTCGGTGAAAAGGTTAATGCAGTAGATTTGCTGGCAAAGAACAACATATTTTGTACTGTTCCCAAAAAAATAAAGCCAAGTCAAACCAAATAAAATCCAAATGTGCAAGGGGAGGTAACAAGGAAAAAACAGCAAGCTCCACAAAATAGTGTACCAGAAGTTTATTTGTCCGCTTTCATCAAACGACTTCTTCAGAATAGTATTCTGAAGAAGTCGTTACCTGTCTGTACCTGTCCTTCCCCTGTCGAGTGTTTCCTTTTGAATTTTCTGCCCTCTGTTTCCACTTCCAGGGCCCTCTTTGAGTGTACATGAAAAGGGAGGGGTAAAGCCGGGAATGATCGTTTATGGTTAATGAATGATTCCACACCCCCCACTGTAGTTTCCTTATAGGTTGTGACCTCCTTCTGTCTCACCACTTGTTCAGAATCTGGAATAAGTAGTGTATTGCCGGAGCCATTCACTCGTCTTTCAGTATGTTTAACTGTAGTAATGTCAAGGGAGTTGGTAAACCCAGCAGTAGTCGAAGTGGATGCAGTCACTACCAAACTTCCAACATTCTGCCGAGGCATAGTGAGCAGCTGCTCTTTACCATTCATGACATTATTGTTAATGCTTTCTCCAGCATCCTTTTCAGCACAGGCTATGTCTGCTCTAGGTTCCCTGGGCCAGGAGAAAACATTCCCTTTCTGAAAATCAGTTAAATCCCTCTTTAACTTTTTTTGCTTAGTCTGTAATAATCTCCGTTCATAGGAGCTGAATTGATCTGTCATTTCAGACAAACGGGAATCTATAAAACTGTCATGAGAATTTTTATACAGCAATTCTTGCGTTTGTTTTATCACAGAGTTCATTTCTAAGGGTAAGATAAAGTCTATAATCAACTGCATGTATTTAATGCTAGTGTCAGTATTTATCTGCTGCCATTTCACTAGCAGTTCTGGATAAAGAGTACCATATGAGGGCATATTCATTACTCGTAAACCCCAGGGTACTACTTTAAATTTAACACTGGCTTCCATGTGAAATCTCTGAAGCTGCAGTTTTTTCAGTCTATATAAACCATTCTCTAGTGCTCGTAACTGTTGCCTCACATCAGTCCATTTCTGATTATCATCCTTGTCATATTCTAACTGAGAGGGAAACTCACCAGTTAGTAATGGATTCAAATCCAATTTCAATAGTTGCAGAAAGCGTTGACAGCTCACATCCCCATCAGTCCTATCGACAAACGATTGAGCGCCAACATATTCTCCTTCTGCCATGGTAAACAGGGCTAAAACACAATAACAAGCAATAATGAAAAAGGAAAAGCCCTGTTAGGAAACTACAGTGGGGGGGTGGGGGGGGTGGAATCATCCATTAACCTTGAATGATCATTCCTGGGTTTACCCCTCCCTTTTCATGTACGCTCAAAGAGGGCCCTGGAAGTGGAAACAGAGGGCAGAAAATTCAAAAGGAAGCACTCGACAGGGGAAGGACTGGTACAGACACTGAAAAAAATATGGCAAACGACCTAGTTTGCAATATTTCCATGCGGCAACTAGATGAAGATGAGGTGAAAGTGTTAAACAAGGGCTTAAGCTTCATACACTCCATGCAAGCGGATTTACCAAGTGCATTGATTGAACTGAGATTGCTTGCACGTAACGTTTTCCTGAAAATGATATATGATGTAAGTACTGAAAATGTGGATGTTGGTCTTTTTAAAAAAACAAGTATTTTTACACCAACTCTACCACCGAGTGTTGAAGTGTTTATTAAAGCATGTGAGAGTGACTTATATACTGCTCTTAGATCCGATTGCAGAGATAAGAGGTTTTACAACATGACGTTAAATGAGAGACAAGCATTGACTAGGCTTCGTAATGATGGGGATATAATTATTAAGCCTGCTGAAAAAGGGCACCAGATAGTAGTGATGGACAAATTGTTTTATTCAGAATCCTTGAATAATATGTTGGATTGTGAGAATACATATAAATTACTTGAAGTAACAGAAGTAAAATCAATAATTTGAGATCTATAAACGGCAAATTGAGAATTGCTATTTAGAGCATGCTTTACCTGAATGTCTGTATAAATATTTTATTATTGACACACCTGTTATTCCCAGTTTTAATGGACTTCCTAAGGTCCATAAGAATAAACTGAGACCACCATTCAGACCCATCATTTCAGGATCTGGATGGATTACTGTGCCAGCATCTGTTTATCTGGAAAAGCAACTGAGACCTATGATTTCTAAACATTGTTCAATATTGAGAGATTCTCAGCATTTTTTAAAAGATTTTTATGCCTTTTTAAGCAGCTACAAGGCAACTGGGAAAGAACTTTTGGTTACCTTGGATGTAGTATCCCTTTTCACTAGCATTCCCAATGAGGTAGGAATAGGCTATGTAAGGGAGTTCTTGATGAAAGATGCCACAATAGCTGTAGAAAAGATTGATTTAATTTATTTCCTACTTGAATTAATTTTAGAATTTAATGTTTTCACATTTGAAACAAGGTATTTTCTGCAAACATCAGGGGTGGCCATGGGGACTCCAACAGCTAACAGTTATGCAAACATAGTAATGGCACAGTGGGAACGATGCTTCATGATGAATAATAATGATTTCAGTAGGAATATATTATTTTTCCGGTGATTTGTGGATGATTTGTTTCTTCTATGGGGTGATACTGAAGAAAGGTTACATGAGTTTATTGAATATCTGAATAATAGTACGGAATTTTTGAACTTTACTGTTAATAATTCTAGGACTAGCGTTGACTTCTTGGATATTAAAGTAATAAGGGAAACAACAACTGGAAAGATATACACTAGCCAGCATAGGAAGGAATGTTACCATATCAGTTATGTTCACCATACAAGTATGCATCCACCCCACATCTTTAAGAATGTTGTTAAGAATCAGGCTGTGTGCATGTCTAGGTTACATGCCAGGAACCAGGATTTTGAGACCAGTTTGGCAACTTTGAGGGATGAGTCTGCAGTGAGAGGTTACCCCAAAAAAGTGATAGAGGAGGCTTGTCAAACAGCCAAAAGTCAGAGACGCAATATAGGGAAAACCGTACTTCTCCAGTCCGGCTAGAGATAATCTGACCTCTGAGAAAAGGATAGGTGGCACACACATTTTGAGCTATAACATGACACATTCAACAGATACTCATCTGATTAAGAATATACTGTATAGGAATTGGTATATTCTAAGTACAGATGATCAGGTCAGTAAGATAGTAGGTGATAGGCCGAAGTTTATATATAAAAACAGTAAATCACTCAGAGGAATGCTCTGCTATAAGGAAAGGATGGAACATCCCCCTCTGGTGTCCTATGGGACAGTGAGATGGAACAAGTGTGCATTCTGTCAGTACATTGAAACTAATAGATTATTTGTATACCCCATAACACGGAAAACATATAAATTTATTGCCATGGGGGACTGTCAAACTATGGACGTGATATATTTAGCCCACTGTGTATGCTGTGATGCATTCTATGTTGGGAAAACCAACAGACGCCTCAGAGAATGGATACGGGATCACTTCTACTGTTTAAGGAGAGGGCAGGAACATAGCGCAATAGCCAAGCATATGTTGCAACAGGGGAAGAACCATTATTTAATTTCTCCATTACAGACAGTTTAGTAGAAAATATGAGAGGTGGGGTTTAAGTAATAGAACTGAACAGAAGGAGCTTAGATGGATTTTGACACTGGCTGCACATAAATCACCGGGGCTGAATGATTATATATCCCTTAAACCTGTTCTGAAGAACAGAAAGCTTAGGAAGAAAGTAGTATGAAGCAATCTGCTGAGCTCTGGAACTAGGGTTATGTTTCAAACAGGACATGCAAGCATGTTTTACAGTGCTTTTAGGCTTTTTACACACATTTTTATACACACTTTTTATGTGTTTTTGTATGTATTTTTATATGCATTTTCTGCATATGTTTTTATCTGATTTAAAAGTGTGTGCATCTCTTTGAATCTGGAAAGCACTGGAGTCTTGTATTCTCCACGGGGATTGGTGGGTCTTGTGTGATGTGCATTATAAAAAGGGGATTGTTTTTAAGCATGTTTGTTTTGGTCTGAGGAAGCAACCAAGAGAGGTTGCGAAAGTGCTTACCTATGCAATAAAGGTTTCTGTGGAACTTCATTTGGATTCTTACTTAGATTTATTTATTGGATTTTGGCTTCTCCTTGGTTTTAGTGTTTGGAACATTTTTTTCTTTTACATTGGACTTTTGTGTTCATTCCATAACTCAGCAAACATGGCTTTTCCTTTTTCAATATTAATGTTAGATAGCCATCAAAGCAATCTTGTGAACTGCCAGAAGTGCAACCTTATTTTCCATACAGAGATGAGATGCTGATGGAAGATGGTATCATTTTCAAAGGTCTAAAAATTATTGTTCCTGCATCCTTACAACATGAATACATTCAGATTTTGCATTGTGGCCACCCACATTCCGATTCTACCAAAAGAAGGGTGAGAGAACTAGTCTTTTGGCCTTCTCTATCAAAGGACATTGATAAAGTGCTTTCATCTTGTTCAGTATGCAACATTATTAAACCACATTTGCAAAAAGAGCCACTTCAACTAAGCCGGATTTCTTAACTACCTTAGTCAACAGTAGCCACTGACAACGGTACCCAGTATTCCCATCAGTTGTTTCAGAAATTTGAAAAAGAGTGGGCTTTATCCATGTTACTAATAGTCTGGAATACCCACAGTCAAATGGTCTTGCTAAACATGCAGTACAGAGTGCAAAGCAATTATTAAAGAGGTCAAAGCGTGACAATACCAATATCTTCTTGAATTTACTTAATATCAGAAATATACCCCATGACAATCTACTTGGCTTGCCTGCTCAGTGATGTCTATCTAGGCAACCAGAGCAACCTTGCCTATCAATTCTAGTTTGTTGGTGCCTAATGCTAAAAACAACAAAGCAATCAAAGCCCAACTATTTAAGAAGCATCTGTTTCAGAAGTCCAGCTGTGATAAAATGAGTAGATTTCTTCATCCATTAAAAGGAGGAGAGACAGTGAGGATGCAAACGGCGAAAGTCAGAGGCACATGTGCTGAGCAGAGATCCTACTTAGTGGAATCTGAGGGTATAGAATACAAGAGAAACCACAGGCATCTCCTTCCTTTGTCAGAAACAATATCGCAGCATCGTACCTGTGATGCAGACTCTAGATCTCAGAGCAACCCTGACAATGTTCCTACCGAAGAACATGTCTCAGTATCCATTCCCATTCCTGATGATGTCCCAGATGTCTCCAGAGTGGAACATTCCTTGAAGACAGCCCCCGTTGTTAGATCCAATTCTGTTAGTTCTGTATAATTGTCAAAAGATCATTTCTGTGTAATTGCATGTCATTAAATACTGTCATTTGGTGTATGATCTATTTCTCAAAGAGGGAGGATGTAGAACAGAGCATGCATATGTAACTTTAAGAAGCATTTTCAGATGTAGTTACATGCATATAAATAATGAGCAAGTGCAGGCAGCAGTGCCATTTTGAGAGAACAGCCAGAATGTTAAAATGTATGAGTGTGGTAGTCAGTCTGTTTATATAAGTTTAAGTTACTAAGCCTCATTCCTGATGTGTTTGTGTGTAATAAAGCTGCTTGAACTGAACCCACAATTGTTCGTCTGTTTTATCCTGACCAGACGAGCGACAATAAAGAAATGATACAAACAAACTTTCAACACGTTAAAATTTTAAGTTTAGTCACAAATTGGAACAAATTCTTCTTTACCTTGGAATAATGATTGATTCTTATTAAGATGATAATTCTCCCTAAAATATTGTTTGTCTTACAATCTTTAGTGCAATCACCACCAAAACAGTTGATACAGAAGATAAATAATCTTCTTTCAGCTTTTCCCGGTTAGGGGTCACCACAGCAGGTCACCTGTCCACTCATGATTGGCAGTAGAGTTTTTACAGTGTCGAGTTGCCAGTCCGGCATCCAACCTTCCACAGAAGGCGCGCACATGCACACACTCATGCCTAAGGCCAATTTAGAGTGTCCAGTCCACCTACAGCATGTCTTTGGGATGTGGGAGGAAACTGGAGCAACCAGAGGAAACCCACGCAGACTCTGCACAGAAGGCACCCCAGCCGAGGATCGAACCGGAGAACCTCTTGCTGTGAGGCAACAATGCTAACACAGCAGATAAATAATATTCTACTTAAATTTTTTGGGCATCCTAATAAACCAAGAGTTTCCTTTGATTGGCACAGAAAAGGTTGGGATAATGCTGAAATAGGATTCCCTGATATTCAGTTGCATGTTACTTCAACAGTTGTAAAAGTTATAGAGTTGTGGATAAATTCAACTTATAATTCAGAATGTAAACAAATACTTCAAAAATATTATTAGTAAATAATAAATATATCAAACCAGTCATAAACAAATAGTCCCCAATAGTTTTATCTGTTTTTTAAAAGATTTTTGTGCAAATGGAATTGCATCCTCTTCTTAAATACCCTGTTTAAATAACATTTTCTCTTTCCAGAAGTTCACATATTCTAACCATTGTATCAAAGCTTAATATTTTCTATATTTCCAATTACATATACAAATGACTGCTTAGAAACTCATAACTTCAACAAATGCTGGTATTGAACCGATAAAGTAACTTAATTTATTAGCATCAATTTTTAAATGGTCCTAATATATATACAGTTGAAAATTTAAGGTCCAAATACAATCGAGATTCTGAGAATTATTTAATTTTATAAATATTTAGAGACTTTGTGGACACGGAGATTAATAAGATATTTAACCTAGATAAGAAATTGTACCCCAGATTATTGTAATTCTTAATAAATATTACTAATAATGTAATGAACAATAAATCATATTTGTCACAAATGTATAAAATCCTTAAGTTAGAATTCACATATTTAGACAATTCATATTGGAAATACTACTCCGAATTAATAATGAAGGCTTCTCTGAAGAATATATAAAATAATAAAATCTATAGATAAAACTACATCTTCATTATTGGAAAAATTTCACTTAAATTTTTACACAGAGCTTTTCTTGCTCCTAACAAAATTATAATTATGTATAAATCAAATAGAATTAAATGTCGGAGATGTGATATCCAAAATAATAGCTGATTGGATGCATATGGCATATGAATGTGAAGTCATCCCCTTTTTTGGAAAGGAATAACTTCATTCAAGTTCTAATGTCGGATAGATGTAATATTTCTAAATCTTTAGTTTTATTTAATGCTGTGATTTATCCCAATTCCAAAAACTCGAGTGTCTCTTCTTTGGTCTATTCTTGCTATAGGCAGAAAAGTAATTACTAAAAATTGGAAAAGTAACATTACCCCCTCTTGTGTTGAATTTTTTAGTATGGCAAAATGTTTTGCAGTAGTGAATTGCATACTATAAAGAAGAGAACTCCTAATATTACACATTCATATAAATCTTGGCTTAAAGATTTGCTTGAAAAATGTTATGTATATCTTAGGTCCATAGCTGATCAATGAATCAATGTAAATAGTTATTTGTTTTATAATTGTTTACTTATTGTTTTAAAACCAAAAAATAGAACAGTTTGCTACTTAAGTCCTGCTGGTGAGTCCTGACTTACAGCAGTTGTATCATATTGCCAGAGGAGCACCTTCCTTGAATGCGCTACACTGAGAAGGGGCTGTTGGAGCAAGTAGTGCATTAAGAGCAAGAAGCTGTATGCAACACTGCAGTGACTGCAAAGATCTATTATTCAGCTGTCACCCATGAGAGAGGAATAAATGAGCAAGATGGGTACTGTATGGACTCCAAATGCCTTCATGGGCTTTTTCCAAGTGATCCAGAGGTCTTTGTGGGCTTTTCCCAAGTGCTTACAGGTTTTTGAATACTGTTTTGGACTCCAGATGTCTTAACATTATTGAGTAACCAAAAATGTTTTGGCAAGCAAATCAAACAGTGGCTCAAGTGGAGAAGATCTAAATATAGCTGCTTGTGTATTAAAAGCCCAGGTAGATATGGGCCTCCTGTTAGATCTCAGATATAGAAGTACCTTAAAAATTGTTTTATCACAGTCACAGAAACAAGAGGAGTCACCCATTTGACAGGGAAATAAGACATAATGCCAGATACTCCTTTAGAGATGGTACAGTCGATCCTCATGCCTAAAATGGATAAAAAGTGAACATCAATTTAGATAGTGAAGCTTGACAGGGAGCAACTCCGCCAATACCACCCCAGAAATAGAGAATCTTGTCCTTTGTGCCACATCAGTCTTCTCTTTCGAAGGCTTTCTGGCTTAAAGTAGATGTACATGAGAAAGTATTTTCCATTCAGAGTTCAAGGGCTCAACTACCAAAGGATGAGACAAGAATAACAGCAGTTACAGTTACACAACAGGTAGCACACTCACCTATGGTGTTAGAAGACCAGATGAGTGTGGGTTTTATTCACACTACATGTGACTGGATTGCTGACACTGATGTGCAGCATTTTGTGTGTGTGGGGGGGGGTGCTGCACTCCTGAGCGTGTCATCTTTCAGACGAGATGTTAAACCAAAGTCATGCCTGCTTAAGTTGGTGGTAGCTGAGGTGTATGTAAAATACTCCATTGCATCTGTTGAAAAGAGTAGTGGGAGTTCCTCAATACCCTGGCTAAATTTCCTTTGATAGTGTAAATACCACCTCAGGATTCCCCTGAAAAGAGGTCACTGTCCTAGTGGGCTAAGCTGGGCAAAAAATGATGAACATAAATAAATAAATAAATGATACATCCTATGAACTTCCAAGAACAGCTGCACATTGATCAACAGGTTGATTAGAGCTCTTCGAGTGTGAAAACAGAAACTTTGGAAAACAGCCAGCAAAAGCCATTTATTTGGTTAAAATTCAGTTACTGGCTAGTCACTACAATGCCTAAATGTCAACAAAGAAAATATCTCAAAGTAAGAGAAAATCAACTAAAAGAGTAAAAACTGTTGGGGGAACCTTGCACCAGTTCCACAAAACACAGTTCAGGTTTCATCCTCACTACAAGAGATGGCATTCAGATGTAGAGGGAAAAAATAAATGCAGCAGAGGTAAGTAAAACATTGGAGAAATACAGTCATATGGCAAAAGGCTGAAAAAAAAAAACAGAAATTGTTTTAAGTAGCTATTCAGGTGAGTTGATAAAACTGCAGAAATCAGAGTTTGAATTTTTTTTCCAAAAATATTTTTATTAGTTTTAAAACTTTTACAAAAAAGAAATGTAAATAAATACAAGATAAGGAACTTGTAAGGTACATCAAACTAAGAAAAAGAAAGTAAAGTACATTCTAAATTAATACAAACAGTTAACAACAAGTTTTGATGTAGAGACAAGCAGTTATTGTAACATGCACCTTACTCCTGAATGGGTAAAACATTCACTAGGGTGCCGCAGAAAAACACAATACAAATAGAAATAAGGCCTCCCAAGAGGAGGATAACTTTAATCAGATAACATACTATTATATAAAGTATAACCTATTAACTATTTTGGGGGGTACACCACCTAAAGTAAACTATACATGTCCTAAAAGCCTATTTACACCATATTTACAATATATTTACATCATGGATGTCAGAGGACCTCTCCAAATAAAATGACATAAGACAATTAGTAAAGTGTAATGTTTACATTATCAAATAATTTTGGACCGTACCTAGTACAAAAAGGATCCAGCTTGGAAAGCAAATGTATAAGAAAACAATTTGCTGGATTTTACTTATTCCAGATTAGATCAAAGAGATTTTCCCAATATTTTTTAAAATAATTATTTTTCTTTTTGCTATTCGTGCACATTTTGTGTGCTGATGCATATTTTATTGCCATATCCTTAAAGTTTTCCCATGAAATTGCTGAGGCATTGATCCAATTTTTAGTAATGAAATATTTAAGGAGAGCACAAACTGAGACAAAAACATGACGGTGAATACCTTTGATTTGAATAGGAACCATATTAAGGATCATAGTTTGCCAAGAAAATGTAGTTTTCTCATACCCCATTTTTTTCTTATTGAAGTCTGAGGGAGCACCAGAGTTTATAGATGGTCTTACAACTCCAGAACATGTGTATTATGTCAACATGAGGGAGAGTGCAGAAAGGACATGTTAAGTTTTTATTGCATCCAAATTTTTGTAAAACAACTGGGGTGTAGTAAGAGTTATTTTTTATCATTAGCTGTGTGCAAATTAGATTTTTGAAGGGGGTCAAGTTTAATGTATTTCTGATTGCTTCATACTTAGATTCGCTAGAGATTTCATCCTGTATTGAATCCCAGTATTTGGAAAATAAAAGTGAATGACCATGTATAATGGACGACACAAGTTTATAAGTATGTGAGATCATTTTGTTTTTTAGGGAGAGCGAATTGATGATTGATTGTGTTAATTGAATATCTTGTTCCATAACACTGTATTTAAGGAATTTTTGTTTTATAAGTGAGCTAAGTTGTCTTAAAATAGGGTCATATTTATTAGGAGCCCCAAATAAAGTTTTAACCTCTGCTGCATTTTTTGTACTATAAAAATGCCAGACTGTAGCCTTCTTGATAATAGGAAAGTTAGATAAGTCAATCATTTTATTACTGATTTTTAAATTTGGATTCAGATGTATGGGTTGAAGAATGGGGATTGTATTTTGCAAATTAAGGGATTTCATCAGATCATGAAAAATAAGAATTTTGTTTTTTAGAAGAGGCAAAAACTTAATGTTAAATTCACCAACGGGTGTGAGAAAGGGGATAGATTGAGGATTAATTTTGAATGAACGTATATAGTTATACCAGATCTTGACCCATATTGGAGACCAAGATTCATCATACGGATCATAACTGGCTATTTTTATTAACCGACTTGCGGTAATTACTTGATAAAGACTGAAATCTGTAAGACTTAATCCACCCTTAGCTTTTGGGATAGTTAATTTCCTTTATGCTATTCTGGTTGATTTAGGGAATGATAAAAATTTAGAAATTGTGGTCTCCATTTTATGAAAGAAGTTTTTTTGGAATATTAAGAAAAACAGAATTTAAATGGAAAAGAATTCTAGGTAGAATATTCATCTTGATAATAGCAAATTTTGATAACAGTGAAAGGTTAATATTTTTCCATCTGGTTAGATCATTGTTTATTTGATCCCAAACTTTATAAAGATTAGTTTTCATAAGTTCTTGATGAGAGTGCGTGAAGTTTATACCCAGATACTTTATTGAATATTTAAGAGGTATCTCAGAAAGGGGGAAGTAATATTCTAAATGCTTCTTAGGATTCCAAGGAAAACAGGATGATTTGGTGGGGTTAAGCTTATAGTTAGCAACTTTAGAAAAGAGATCAGTAGAGTTTTGAATTTTCTGGAGGTCTGTGTTAGGAAGCTCAAAGTAAATTTTTAAGGTCATCTGCAAATGCCGAGTACTTTATTTCGATGTTATAGATTTTTGGGATATGATGATAGGTCATCTGTTTGATCCAGATAAGAAAAGGTTCAGGATACAAGTTAAAAAGATAGGGTGATAGTGGACATCCCTGTCTGGTGCCATTTGTAATTTTAATAGGATCTGATAATGTTTTATTTATATAAAGGGAAGTAGAGGCATTTTTATACATCATCCTAATAGTATTAATGACCATATCTGGGAAATTAAAGTTTTCCATTGTTACATATAAGAAGTTGAGATCCACATTATCAAAGGCCTTAGTTGCATCTAACGTTAAAGCTTATCTTGGATGATTATCCTTTTCAAGGAACATTAATAATGTATGCAAAGTGAGAGTATTATCACAAAGTTGTCTTTGCTTTATAAAATCCAATTGCTCTGGAGAAATAATTGACACCATCACTTTCTGAATTCTATTTGCAAAAATGGTAGAAAAAATTTTCATATCTACATTTATAAGGGCAATAGGCCTATAGTTAAGAGGGTTTGATTTGTCAGAGTTCAGTTTCGGGATGAAAATAGTTTTGGAATTATTCATATACTTGTCCGTAATTCCTTCTGATATGATATGATTATACATGCTAAGTAGGATTTTTGTAAGATTACTGCAGAAAACTTTGTAAAATTCACCTGTAAATCCATCAGGGCCTGGTGCCTTATTAGGTTTCAGTTTTTTAATAGCTGCAGTTATTTCATTTAGTGTTATAGGGGCTTTTAACTGGGTAGTTTGTGTAGAAGATAGTTTTGGGACATTAAGCTTATTGAGGAAGTCTATGTATTATTCTTTTTGGAATTGAGTTTTGGGATTGTAGATTTCTGTGTAAATATCTACAAATGAATTTACAATGTCACTATTTCTATACAGGATTTTCCCTTTGTACTTTATGTCCTTTATATAGTTTGGTCCTTCTTTGATATTTATTAGTCTTGCTAGAGTCTTGGATGGAGTTTGAGCCCATTTGGAGTATCTATGTAGAAGCTTTAATTCAGTCAGAGTAGTTTTGTTGGTGGAAGAAATATATTTCCTTCTGAATTCCGTGAAGTTTAATTTCCAAATCGGGGGAAAAATCTTTTTGCAATTCTGCATCAATTTTTTTAAACTCTTCTGTGAGGTTATTAATGTACAGACTCTCTTTCTTTTTATAATAAGATGGTTTTTGGATAAGTATTTCTCTGACAGCTTTAGCCGCTGCCCATTGTATATCTAAAGGGATATTGGAAAGCAATGATTCAGCTTCTAAGTGTTTTAAATATTCATTAACCTCCTGCAAAATGTCATTTTTTTTCAGAATATTACTATTTAGTGACCAAGTGAAAATCTTACTGTCATAATTGCATTTTTGGTTAGGGTTAATGCCAAGTGATATATTTGAATGATCAGATATAGATCTGGTCTCATGAGCAAAATTAGCAATTTTAGTCAAGAAAGCATCTGAGATCAGGTAATAATCAATCCTAGACCAAACCTTATGTCAGGCCGAATAGAAAGTGAATTTATTAGACTCCCTGTCAATCTCAGATATTAAAAAAGGGTCAACTAAATTAAAACTATTCATCAAATCTTGAATAGAAGCAGTTATTTGGGTAGGCTGTTTTTTGTTCGTATTCGAGCTATCATTTGATGGATCAATAAGAGCATTTCAATCACCATCAATAATGAAGAAATGATCATGGTATGGAAGTAGCAGATTATGTATTTCCTGGATGAACAAATGTTGGTTTGAACATGGACTATACACATTCAAAAACAAAATCGGGGACTTAACTTGTGGGTATGAGCAAGTGAATAAACACCATCTTCCATTCAAATCACATTTAGTATCAAGCACTTCTCCAGGGAAGGACTTTTTAATTAAAATAGCTGTACCTTTTGATGCAGGGCTGCTCCCTGCTGATATAATCCATCTAATCCAATTTCTTTTTTTAATATTGTCCCATTGGTCATTTGTCATATGCATCTCTTGTAAAAAAACAATGTTTGATTTGTCTTGATAAATCAGGTGCATAACCAGCTTTTTTTTTTTTAATGTCCTGAAGACCAATTGCATTCCAAGAATTCACCCTAATCATCTAACTACAAGTTCAAAAAATAACAATAAAAACAAAATAGGGTCAACCGAGATACTAGTTCCACCAGGAACGGTCCATATAATGATAGGTCCTTTTCTAACACACAAAAAATAAACTGCACTCAAAACTGATGTTCTGACATCCATGCTCCTAACCTTACAACCTGTGCCTAACCACACATCTCCATGATATGATTTTATTTGCAAATGTAAAAGATACAAATATACTGTTATTAAACATTTTTGTATAAAATAAATGTTACAGCTATGCAACAGGGAGACATAAATACTAACCTCAATCGTCCAAGTGTCACCCAGCATTCACAACTACACCCTCATACCACTCCAAAAACTATTTAATACTAACATATAAATCTAAAATGTACATTTAAAGGCAAAAAGATGCTTAGCATAGTTAATAAAAGAGTATAAGAATCATACTTTCTAAAAGACTTAATATATATATCATTTTAGCAGATCATAACATGGAATTAGTTATGCTTACAGGTGCATAAGGTTGGATTGGTGTATATTATTATGATTATACACATTAGTTTAGAACTAACTCCCTATAAATCAATAACACTATATCTTAGAGACAGTAAGCAGGCAAGTGTAACTATATCTGACATTCCGAGGGTAATGGCATATCTATAAGTATTATTTTAAAATCTATTATTGAAAATCACACACCTAAAATAAACGAGCATCTAAAATAAACAGAAAGACCATTTATAGACCCAAACAAAGTAATCAGCTGAGCTTTGGATATAATTTGCAGATACCTGAGACTTATAAAGCTTATAGAACACATAACTATATACTTCACCCCTATAAGACACAGATCACTTATTTAGCTGCAGCATTAGATTTTAGACACAATTAAATTAATACTTAGTTACCAGTTTAAATAATACTACAATATAAAACTAAATACTAATCGATTAATATTTGGCAGGCATTATAATAAACTAGAGACATATATATAACATTCCTTAACTAAATATAGCACACACTGACATAATGGGCAGAATTCACGAAGGCTTGCACGAAGTCTAAGAGTAGTGTAAGACTCCATGCAGCCTTCGCGATCCAGGAACAGCCCAAAGTCCGTGTAAGAGACAAGCTAAAACGTCTCTTACATGGAGTGGGCGTGGATAAGCTAATCACCTCACTTGCAGCCGAATAGCATGCAAATAAGGATGATTAGCGATCCAGGAAGCCCAGAACAGCCCGTGTAAGAGCCGTTTTAGCTGTAGAAATGTACTCAGTTGACAACTGAGTACGTTTCTGCAAAAAACGCAATGGAGCCATGTCAGCTCCAAATAAAGGGTGCATATGTGTCAGGCAGCATGCCAATGGCCAAATATGTGGCCATTGGCAAGGTAACCTGATGCAAATATATTAAAAATATAATTTTTTTTTCAGCGATCGCCGATGTTTAAACCCAGCGCAGCCCCGCGCAAATGGGCTGCGCTGTATAAAACATAAAAACGAAGGTTATAAACCCACAAATGTGGGTTTTATGCAATACATGGAATGTCAATGCAGGGACCAGCAGACCAAAACCAACATGGCCACCGTGTAGTGGTTGCTAAGGGGGGAAGCTGAGTCTAAGACATGTAACTAAGCATTAGTAGGCAATCTGATGCAAATGAGTGTTAGGATACTGAATTCCACTGTCACATAGCAAATGAGCACAGTCTGAGTAGTGTAAGAGTTACAGAAGGGGAGGAACAGAGTAGGAGATAGGTGACATCACAGGGGGGAATGGTAGAAAGAAATGCAGTTCATTGGAGGTCAGAGTTACATGACAGATGTCAGACAGATATCATGGAAAGAGGTGTGCCACTAGATAAGCATGAGAAAGTCAAGAAATGGAAGGTGTACACTGTTGCCTACACCGAAGTTTCTTGCTGGGCGTGCATGCGCACGTGTGTGCGCCATGAAGCGCAAGTAAGGCAGTGTGTGCGCGTGTAAGGCAGACTGAGCATGTGGGAGCGTGTTGGGAGATGTTTAACACTGTTTGCATGGGTGTGCACGCGTTTTAATCCAAATAAGCAGATTCTGAACCATGTAAGCATGTGTGCGCGCGTGTAAGCCACTGTGAACGTGTTTCTGCTGGTTTGCACACAGCTCCTCCCTGAGGAAACAGAGAAGAAAAAGGAAGCAACAGATTTAGTAGGAAGCTAGCAGGGAATACTGCTGGAGCTAGCAGGTGAAAACAATTAGAAGCAGGCAATTACACAGGCAGAATAGTAGCCCAGCCCAGCACTTAAAACTCTGTAAACAGCAGTGCATGATGTTTCTCTCAAGAGACACTGCAAGACAGGAGTAAGCTATTAGAAGTGAAAACTGAAAAAGCTGAACTCAGAGCAGAAATGTTAGGGGCTGCCATAGCTGTCATAATGAGACATAGGTGACTTGCTGAGGGTGGTGACAATGCAGATGGTGCCAGACAACCCACAGTGAGGAGACGGAGAAGAGTGTACAGGCCCAGGGTCACCTACCACGGGTTACATGAGCTGGAGATAGTAGAGCGCTATAGAGTGGACAGAGACCTCCTGCAGCAAATAGTGGAACTGTGCAGGCCACACCTCACACACAGAACCAACAGAGGGGAACCCATCCCAGTGGAAACCAAGGTATGTGTTGGCCTAAGAATACTAGCAACAGAAACCTTCCGGAGACCAACTGGTGATATTATGGGGATATCACAGGCATCAGCCTCCAGGGTACTGCACCAGTTCCTGGATGCCATGTCAGCACATGTCGGTGATCATGTACATTTCCCCAATGCCCGTGAGGTATTGGCCAGCAATATGCGTCTCTTCCAGCAAATAGCGGAATACCCTGAGGTAGTGGGTGCAATAGACTGCACGCACATATGCATCAAAGCACCAGCCGGTGAGCGGGGTAGGGCATACATCAAACGCAAGGGCTTCCCCTCCATCAACTGCCAGGTCATGTGTGATGCCCAGGGCATAATAATGAATGTGTGTGCTGGCTGTCCTGGGAGCTACCATGATTCCCACATCTGGCATTTGACGCAGCTGTACCAGACATTTGCCAGTGGGGACATCCCGCACGGACACCTAGTGGGGGATGCAGGTTATGCACTGGAGCTGTGGCTGATGACACCCATCAGAAACACGCACACACCTGAACAGGAACGCCATAATGAGGCATATGCACAAACACGTAATGTAATAGAGCGTGTGTTTGGGCTGCTCAAGTCACGGTTCCGGTGTCTGGACACATCTGGTGGAGCCTTGCAGTACTCACCAACTACATGTACTCAAATTGTCATGGTATGTGCTATGCTACATAATATGATCTTGCGAAAACAGCTGCAGCAGGACCAGCATAGGGCCGGGCCAAACAGCCCCCCACCATTGCCAAGGCCATCACAGGCAGAGCGTGACTCTGAGGAGGAACAACCTGAGCCTGCCCCAATAGGCAGAAGGAGGTGTGTCCAGTATGCCCTGGCCTTGGCAAAGAGGCAACACATAGCACATACACTGGCTCAGTAGGAACCCTGGGAATGATACCCCATCTGACTCACTCAAATAATAACATGGATGCCTACGATGACATGACCTGCTCACAAACATGTACAGGGAAGTGTAATATGTGCATCTGACAGAGGCAGCCCTGCAGCACCACCTGAGGCATGAATGCCATGTGTTAAGTAATGTAACACCATGTACTATATGCACACCTGTGGACCCTGACTAACATCCCACCCTCACCAAGCATCATGCCACAATATGACAATGAGATGATCAAGTGCAATAATTGACTGAAGTATCGCAGTTAGTCAAAGGGGATCCAATGTGTGCCAGTCTGGGATGACATGCTGAGCATGACATGATGCTCTACCTGCTAGGACTGGCATGCACCTATCAGTGCAGGCCGTATGGATACTGGCAAAGGCTGTTGTTACCCACAGTGTGCCCTGAATAGGTAAGGCTCAAAACACAAACCTATCTCCATAGGTATCAGAAGGGATAAGATAAGGGATAAGTCGAAACAGCAAGATGCATGCAGTCTAAACTCGCCCAGTATGGAGAATGTTGATATCTGTGCTGTAACAGAAAACTGAGTCAAGGCTCACAACAGCACCCTAACACTACCAGGTTACACCTCATACTGTGCTGCACAGCCTCAAAACATGGAACAAGCTACAAAAGGAGGGTGACTAGCAAGAATTGTCAAGGATAACCACACCCCCATGTTGGTACCACAACAAGAAGCAGCATGGACTAGCCATGGTCAAGTAACAGTGGCTAAAACTGCCCCCCAGTTTATAGCCTGCTACAGACTTCTGTCCCAACACCAGGAACTGCACCTGGCCTCTGCTGGAATACATGAATATATCAAGTCCTCCAAACCACATTATATTGGGTGACTGAAAATACCCAGACATAGACTGGGAGCATTATACTAGCTCCAACAGTGTAGGACAAAAGTTCATAGAATCCATAAACCAAAAGGCCCAGGAACAATGTACCACTCCCACAAGAGGGGTAAGCATACTGGATGTGATAATCAGCAACATGGGTACTGGATGGCAAAACGAGAAGTGTATTGCTCACTGGTAAAACCAGACCATAGAGTAATCACACTGGATATACAAATCCTGACCACAGTCCCTGGCCAGAAAACCACAGTGGAAAACATGTGTAAAGCAATATTTGCACTCCTCCAAACTGATGTGGAATCCATTAAAGGTCCTGTGCAGGTGCAAAATATGGGCCACACCTCAGAACCTGTAATACAGCCATTCCATGAACACTGCCAGGAATGCTTGGATTATGCAATCCTAAATTAAAACAAGACACAATGCCATACACGCAGGCATCTGGCATGGTGGACACCAGCCATAACCAAACCATGCAAGAGAATGAGGAAGCTACTACATGATAGAACAAGCATAAACAATGAAGTAATCACTGATCAGTAGTATGGCAATAAAATATGTCCACACATACAATCCACTAAGGCCAGCCACAACAAGTTGAATCTGTGAATCCTGAGGCAATGTTACACCTGCCCCAAGTACACAGACAACCCCCAACTCCACCCAAGAAATACAAATATATGTGAGAGATGCAACCATCTATCCAAACTGGAGGCTCAGCTCCCTCAACTCAGTACTCCCAAAACTAGTCAGGAGGAGAAGGTAACCACACACACCACAAACACAGTCCCACATAGACCTATCACAACTGCAAACCAAACACATAAACACAGAAAAACATTCCCGGAGGCACAAATTACAAACACAGCACACCAACAGAGGCCTCTAAAGCAGACACCCAATCAAACAACCTCCAAACATAGCACATGCAACACAGTACACAAAGCTGGTGTGCCAAACAGTCACAGGCCAGAAGGAGAAACAACATGCCCGATACAGTTGTAATAGGTGACTCCATAGTCAGACACACTGCTGTCCCGCACACCAGACTGAACAAGGGAAAGGGTACAGTAAGCTGCCTGTAGGCTGCCACAATACACCCCATAACAGAAGTATGCAGGTCACTCCAAAGCAAGTAGAAATATGATTCAGTCATAGTCCATGCTGGTGTGAATGACCTGAGCTGTACCTCCCTAGACTACATGAAAAGAGACATAGATGAGCTCTCTGATTATGTAGTCCAGGCCAGTATGACACTCACCGTTTGCAGCATCCTACCCTTACCAAGAATAATGCCACAGTACAAACACGGAATGACCAGTCATAGCAAGTGGCACACTTACTGGTGTCATTCCAAGGGGATCCAATGTCTGTCTGCTTGGGATGTCATGCTTGACAAGCCACACAGCTGTTCTTGGGATGGCTTGCACCTGTTACCCCTGGGCATCTGGATATTGGATAAGACCTTTGCCACCTCCATAGAGCCTTTTGTAGGCAAGGCTGAAAAGACTAACCCACCACCCTAGAAAACATAAGTGGAAAGAAACATAAGGGTAATGCTGACCAATGCCAGATGTGTAAACCCCAATATGCATGCTCCCAAGGTCATCCCCAGTATGGAGAGCATCGATGTCTGTGCAGTGACAGAAACCTGCTGCAAGCCTCCTGACAGCACACCAGCACTACCAGGTTATGCCACATATCATGTGTCATGGCCCCAAAACCTGGAACAAAACATAAAAGGAGGGCGAGTATCCATATTCAGCACAGACACCCATACGTCCAGGTAACTGACAATGCACAAGGCATTGGAGTCCACCCATGTGCAACTAACTGTAGGCAAGACTGCTGTACAGTCTGTAGCATGCTACAGACCACACTCTCACACACAGGAACCCCACCCAGCCGTCCTGAAGACACTGGACAGTATGAATGTCCCACCAAATACCAAACAAGGTACCACAAATTACCACATAGGTGGTAAACCATTATGTATGGAAGGAGTAATCAGGGACCTAGGGGCACAAGTGGACAGTAACCTGTTATGTGACACTCACATTGCCAATGTGGCTAGGAAGACTGTCTACATTTGACACCGTATCAGGAAAGGATTCACATCTACGTCAACAGAGGTCATTGTGCCCCTATACTGTTCTCTTGTCACACCCATAATCTAGTACAATGCCTCATATGGGATGTATCTTACCTGACACCTGCAGCAGTTAGAAAGACCTCAAAGGTACCTCACCAAGAGGATAAAGGGTCTCAAATATATGTCATATGCTGCCTGGCTGTAGACACCCCATCTGAATGCAGTCACATACTGCCTACACAGAGGCATTGCATGCCTGTTGTAGAATGCCATGCCCAACATAGGAGTAATGGACATGCTCCACCCCAGAAAACTCAAAGCCATCGGAGCTGTGAGAGATGTTAACCTCAACAAATAATGAAATAGGATGTGCTGGTGGGACAGATACATAATCCAGAGGCTCCCCACACCCTGGACCAGAATCCCACTCCATGTTAGGCAGGGCCCCTCACTGACACTCTTCAACAGGAATCTTGCCAAGTGGATGGATGATTGTAAAGTTACACTGGGGGTCTTCACTGTGTCATGTCCAGACAGAGGCACAGCAAAGCAAATCATAAATGGCCATAATATTCACATAGCAAGGGGTGGCAAAAGCCACACACACTCTGGCTAGGCTAACAAATGACCTAGGGTGGATAGCCTAGTATGAACCTATGAACCTATGAAGATACAAATTGTACAGGACACTAAGGATAATCCCAAGGCTTTCACAACTGATGGTAGGAACCATGTTGGGAATTCACAGATATGCTCTGAATCACACAAATATCACAAACACACACACATATTGCCAACATACATCCTGACAGGTGCAGTGCAACCCCCCCCCCCCCAGAATGCAGAATATCTATCCCAGCAGACTGCTGGCCCCCTGACATTGCAGATGCTGAGGTAACAGCCAGCATCTACAAAGCAAAACACACAGCAGCAATGTTATGAGATGGTGTCCTGGGCTGAGTGCAACATGGACTCCAAGATGAATGGAATGCCAAATCACACAACTGCTCAATGTCAGCCTTACCACAGAATATGTACCCAAAGAGCAGTGTACAACAACAGTGGTCCTTCTCAACAAAGGTGTTGCCTGAATGGATACTGAAAACTACTACCCCAGAATCCTGAGAAGCTCGGTCTGCACAGCTATGAAAAGGATCAGCATGTACTACAGACATAAAGATATTGGGGACCTACTGACACCAGACCCTACCCAGTGTGGCTTTCTTAAGTGCAGATCCTGCCCCTAAACACGTTTGACTCAATTGAAACAGTCATTAAGGTCACTGATGAGGGCAATGTGGTCCACACAGCATAGCTGGACCTTGCAAAGGCTTCTATACAATACCCTACGTGTTCATTATAGATAAGCGCATCAGCTTAAATATAAACCCCTATGTCAGTAGAGGGGTTGCAAACCAGACGGACAGAACAGACATGGTCAGACATGCTGCAGCCATATCAGACTACAAACCAGATATAACTGGCATCCCACAAGGCTTGGTCCTGGGATCTCCCTCGTCTGGTATATATGTCCCATAGGTACAGGCAAACATGGAAGGACTGTGTCTGAACATGTTTGCAGAGGACTATAAACTGCTCACCATATATGATCCACCAGCTGACACAAGCATCCCACAAAAGGGCCACATAGAAACAGACAACTGGTGCCATAGCCATGTCAGCAAGCTAATTGCAGAAAAGTGTATAGTCAACCCCCGTGGATATACAGTAAATGCCCACCAATTACCACATAGGTGTTAACCCATTATGTAGTTAACATGTAATGAGAGACCTGGGGACACAAGGTGATAGATATCCTGCATTGGACAAACATGTGCTGTAGTGTTTACAGAAACATACCATATACCCACCTAATCATGAAGGTTGTCAGATCTAGATAAGGGAGGTCATTGTGGCTCTGCAGTCATCCTTCATCAGCGGTACAATTGACTACAATAGCCCCTGTGGGATGTACCTCAGCAGACACCTCCATCAACCGTAAAGTCCCCAACAGTACCTCACCAGGAGTATCAAAGAGCTTGCACAGATGCCATGTGTTGCCTGTGTTGCTGGTATCAATAAACATGCTGCACCTTGTACAATCTGAATGGCAGTGAGCTATGCACATGAGAGACCTGAACCCCAGCACTGACTTACATAGGACAAGCTGTACTGCATGATCCATAACACAGAAGCCACCCCCACCCATGAGTGAACTCCCAGTACAGGCTACCCATAGAGTCACTTATCAATTTTCCTCAATAGGAATCTTGATGAGTGGATGGGAGATGGTAGCTTTATCCTGGGTATCAGAGGCACAGTATACTAACCATGACATATGTCATGGCAAACTCCACTTACAATGTGTGTTGAAGGACAAACACACTCTCCAACTAGCATTAGACATGGACTAGGGCACATCGCTAGTGTTTGCAAATGTACACCTATGTTGTGGAATACACTACCAATGTTGGACAAGCCTGGTTTAAGTAGTTCATATCTGAACAGAATGCAACATGGTCAGATGTACACAACTGGCCCCTAACCAGGCTGTTGTGCTCACTATTCAAATGTAAAGCAGTGATATCACTAAAGCCCAGGATACTGTCCACCACAGTCAAAGTACTACCAGTACACTATACAGTACTACAGTGTTAGGTCAGTGTGAAAGGATGTTGACAACTGTATGCAAAGTATCCCATGCAAACACTGCAGGCACAGTATAATCCTGTTGTGTTCACACACAAAGCAGTTGTACAGTAACTACACAACATGACACACAACACACAACCATAAACTGGTGATATTTGTTGAAGTTCACACTCATCCACAAATGTGGTGGGCTGCAGAGTTCAACATATGGAATGCTCACACTGGGCATGCTCACACCCTTTGATAAATGAGACATATGTCAGACAACATGCCATGGGAAGGCTGAAGTGGGCATGCTCACACACTTAGGCCAAATCTCAGTTTAGCAGTTGGACACACATATCTGGTATTTTTACGTGTTATTCCAGGAACCAACCACATTACAGCAGTCTGCCCAGTGCACACAGTTAAATGACTACAGAGACATACATGATATAGTGGATCCCTCCCATATGCAAACATCTTCCACAGATGCACAAGTTGTTCATACAAACAGGGAATGCTATGGCAATAAAGATGTGCAAACAGTCTATCAGCAACAAATAATGTGCATTTGACAATTAAACATATGGGTGTAGAGGTCAACACTAGGCTGTTTGCCCTAGGGAATGACAGCTTAGCCAGAGTGTGCTTGGCGTCTGCCTCCCCACAGGATGCACATTCCCCTTTCTAAACACCGATGATGTCAGCACCCTATAAGTACAGCAGGAGAAAAGAAACCTCCCAGTAATGCGAATAGCGCGCTCTGCTAATGCGTCCGTCATAACATAGTTAGGTAGGGGTTTGAATCCTGCAAATGCTGTGTGTGTGTGTGTGTGTGTGTGTGTGTGTGTGTGTGTGAGAGTGGGGTTGGTGTGTGTGTATGTCTGTGGGAGAGAAATGTCCCTTTTGGCAACTGGGAAAACACACTACGGGATGCACATTCCCCTTTCTAAACACAGATGGTGTCAGCACTCTATAAGTACAGCAAGAGACGGGAAACCTCCCAGTAATGCGAATAGTGCGCTCTGCTAATGCGTCCGTCTCAAGTGTCATAACATAGTTAGGTAGGGGTTTGAATCCTGAAAATGGCAAGTGTGTGTGTTTGTCTGAGGGGGATTCGTGTGTGTGCAATTTTGTGTGAGGAAAATGTCTCTTTTGGCAACTAGGAGAACAGACTACAGGATGCACATTCCCCTTTCTAAACACAGATGATGTCAGCACTCTATAAGTATAGCAGGAGAAGGGAAACCTCCCAGTAATGCGAATAGCACGCTCTGCTAATGCGTCTGTCTCATAGGTTCATAGGTTCATAGGTTCATACTAGGCTATCTGCCCGAGGGCATTTATAAGCCTAGCCCATAGTTTTGTGGCTTTCTCCCTTTAGTTTGGAGAAACTATGCCCATTATTTTGCTGTGCCTCTGTCGAGCAGTGACACTGAGGTAACCCCTGGGGTGTATCTGCGATCTCCCATCCATTGGTCAAGATTTCTCTTGAACAAGGCCAGCGAGGTGCTCTGCCTCACATAAACCGGGATTTTGTTCCACAGCATAGGGAGTCTTTGGGTGATGAATCTATCCCTCCAGCACGTCCGATTAATAACCGTGTCGAGGTTTAAGTCTCCCGCCCTTGTGGCTCTGAGGGATCTAGATTTTTTGAGATGAAGCATGTTCATCAAATCTGGGTTTGACATGGCCTTGTATGTCAGGCATAGGTCACCTCTGAGCAAGCGGTAAGCAACTGAATATAAGTGGAGTTCTTTCAGTCGGGCAGCATAAGACAGATTTTTGAGACCCTTTATCCTTTTGGTGAGGAACTTTTGTGGCCTCTCCAGCTGCTGCAAGTGTCAGGTCAGATACATTCCGAATGGGGCATTGTACTCAATCATTGGTCTGATGAGTGATGAGTATAGGGAGACTATGACTTCCCTTGATCTAGATGTGAATCCCTTCATGATAAGGTGGGCAATGTAGAAGGTCTTCCTAACTACTTTAGCAATATGAGTGTCGAATGAAAGGCTACTGTCAACCTGGGTTCCCAGGTCCCTAATAACTTCTTCTGTGTTCAGGGGATTGCCACCTATATGGTAGCTAGGGGTAACCTTATTTTTCCCGAAGGGTATGACTATGCATTTCTTGGCATTTAACTTTAGGCCATGGCTCTGGCATCAGTTATCCGTTTCTGTGAGACCCTTCTGAAGGATATCTGTGTCGGATGTGTTTTCAACTACTCAAGTGTCATAACATAGTTAGGTAGGGGTTTGAATCCTGCAAATGGCAAGTGTGTGTTTTTGTCTGAGGGGGATTCGTGTGTGTGCAATTTTGTGTGAGGAAAATGTCCCTTTTGGCAACTAGGAGAACAGACTACAGGATGCACATTCCCCTTTCTAAACACCGATGATGTCAGCACTCTATAAGTATAGCAGGAGAAGGGAAACCTCCCAGTAATGCGAATAGCGCGCTCCGCTAATGCGTCCGTCTCAACTGTCATAACATTGTTAGGTAGGGGTTTGAATCCTGCAAATGGCAAGTGTGTGTGTTTGGCTGAGGGGAGTTAGTGTGTGTGAGGAAAATGTCCCTTTTGGCAACTGGGTGAACAGACTACAGGATGCGCATTTCCCTTTCTAAACACTGATGATGTCAGCTCCGTATAAGTACAGCAAGAGAAGGGAAACCTCCCAGTAATGTGAATAGCACACTCTGCTAATGCGTCCATCTCGAGTGTCATAACATAGTCAGATAGAGGTTTGAATCCTGCAAATGGCAAGTGTGTGTTTTTGGCTGAGGGGGGTTAGTGTGTGTGAGGAAAATGTCCCTTTTGGCAACTAGGTGAACAGACTACAGGATGCATATTCCCCTTTCTAAACACTGTTCAGCTGAAGGCCATGGCTCTGGCACAAGTTGTCTGTTTCTATGATGCCCCTTTGGAAGATGCTTGTGTCGGCTGGAGAGTCGATTATGGTGGCCAGTTCGCAGTCATCTGCATATTTGGTCAGCCACTGTCCGTCCGTGTTGGCCTGTACCTCCAATAAATATATACCAAACAAGAGAGGTCGCAGGACTGAGCCTTGTGAGACACAACTCGTAACTGGTTTGGAGTCTGGCATGGCTCCAGCAATTCTAACCATGTGGGTTCTGTCCTTGAGCCACTGTGCAATCCATCTAGTGTCATAGGGGCTTATATTTAAGCTGGTGAGCTTCTCTAGAATGCCCAAGTGGGGAATTGTTGTGAAGGCTTTTGCGAGGTCCAGGTAGGCTGTGTGAACCACCTTCCCCTCGTCAATGGCCTTGGTGACTGTTTCAAAGAAATCAGCCGGGTTAAACCTGGTAGTGCTGGTGTGCTCTCAGTAGCCCTGAACCAGGCATTTGTTACTGCACAGATATCGATGTTCTCCATGCCAAGGAGAGTTTCGGGTGCATGCATCTGGTGGTTTAGACTTCTGGCGTTGGGTAGCATTACTCTTAGTTTCTTATCCCTTGTGATACCTATGAAGGTGGGTTTGTCATTTGAGCCTTGCCTAACATAGGCACTATGGGGGTAGCAAGAGCCTTTGCTAATATCTGAAAGCCCAGGGTTGACAGGTGCAGGCCATCCCTAGCAAAGCAGGTAGTTCAACAGAAGATGAATATGTGAAGGTGTAGTGCCTGTGATTAGTTAGCAGTAGCATATATGACTGCTCACGTGGACACATGCCAGGTAAGTCATATGCACTGTGTCACAGGCAATGTACATGTGAACAGGACAAACAGTGACATCCTGTCAAGTGGGACATGGACATACATATAGTAAGCTATGCAGATGGCACTAGGAGTCCACAGAAGCTCTATAACTATGCATTGCAGGTGTGATCAGTATTCCAGGGTAATTGCAAGCAAACATGCATGCAAACAAAGCTACAGTAAACAGGGCTGCATGTAGTCCATTGTACAACAAACAAGCTGTACCTGCAGGCACTATGCACATGTACATGGAAATACATGGGTCAGATGGCTAGGGTCCAGTCTCAGCGCACACAAGTGTACAGACCATGTACTGTCAGGATGTACAATACCTGGATGGAAACCCATGTGCTCATACCTGCAGTAATACACATGTCAAATAACAGGCACTGAGCCTTCACTCAGTGGTTCCATACTTAGTAGGATGTATGCTACCTGGCCTGCCACCACTGTATCCCTGACATATATGGGGACTCTCCCTCCTGTGCACATATCAACATCCTCAAACATCTGCATTGCAGAGTCCAGTGTGGGCAACATGCCACTTGCAATTTACATGTCCATCATTGCATATTACTACATTCATTACCTTATCCCCTGTGCTACCTATGTATGTAGCCTTCTGTTGACATCATTACCACCAGTATGCCAACATGTGCAGATGATACACTATGGTAATTACCATGGGTGTAGACAACAGTATATGACAATCACACACTTACTGCATCAGGCATGCTGTGATATACCCACAATTAATTCAGCACACAGTACTGTTAACAACATGATACTATTACTACACATATATGTGGTCACCCTGTGCATCAGCAACATGTTAACCTGTACCTGCACAGTTGTTACAGATTGCAGGAGGTGGCACAGTTTCATCATATGCACAGGTTGTGAACTTGGTATGCCTGAGTCAGCCACCGATACCACCGATTGACATGTATGTGTATGTTTGTTGGTGAGGGACAGCAGTAGAAGGTAGGGCAGTGTTGATGCAGTGTATGCGGTAGCCCTAGGTGTTGTCAATTTGCATGTGTGTATGGATGCACACAGTTCCACCTCATGGCTGCAATATACTGGTGTTTGTAGACAGCCACAGACTGTACCTGCCAGGTCATACAGATCAGTGTCTCTGGCCACGGACACGGTACCTGTGCCTTGCAGGGGTGCTACGGACCGTATCCGGTACCAGCCCAGACTGGGTACTGTCATCAGAAGCAGGTGTTTGTTGACTGGACACAGATCCCTGTCGGGCCTGGCCAGAGCCACGTGCACGTGGTCTCCTGGGGTGGTCTGATGACAGCACAGACCCAGCATTGCTGGGGCTGCTGCTGGCACTACGGGGGTGGCCGCGGCCCTGTTGTCATCCGCGACAACTACCAGCTGCTGCTGTTGCTGGCATACGGCCATGTCGATGCCTCAACCGCCCACCATCGCCCTGGCTCATGGACATGTAGTTGTGGAACCGGTCTAATATGTCCCCACAACGTCTGTCTATGACATCGGTGAAATCACGGATGGCAGCCGCAATGTCACGCATACTGTCAGTCATGGCTGTGCGACATGCTGTCAGCTCCCTCAGACCCTGTCTGGTGTACCGTTCCATACGTGACTGTGCCTGCATGACAGCCCGAAACATAGCTGAGGTTGTAAGACCTCTGTGGGCACATCTGACAGGGGCAGTACGCCCACGGATGCTCCCATGAGAACCCCTGGACATCTGTCTGTGTGGTACCATCTCTGGGCCATGCCCATGGCTGCTGTGTGGGGAGGCATGTGCCACAGATACCACATTACCCTGGTCAATGCCCACTGTATGCTGTCCATCACCTAGGGACATTGGTGACAAAGGGTGTATTGGCAGGATAACTGTGCGCATTGATGGGGTCGACAGCTGTGTACTGTCAATCGGCTGACCAATGGCGGACCCTGGCATACCTTCCTGTGCCATTACACAGATGTCATCATTATCAGTACCCACGGCACCTGATTCAGGTTCCCTGCTACATGACACCAGAGCAGCACCAGAACCTGTGGGAGGGAAACAGGAAACACACTTTACAATGTCTACACATTACCAGTGATGCACACATGCACAGGTGCACACATGCACAGGTGCACACATGCACACATGCACACATGCACAGGTGCACATGCGCACACATGCACAGGTGCACACATGCACACATGCACAGGTGCACACATGCACACAGTTTCACACAATTGTACAGTACTCAGTATGCGTGATATCAACACACAGACACAGACACACCTACATGCATACAAAGAGCACTACTAAGTGAGCCAAATAGTACTATTACTATCAAAACTATTACAGGAATTGTTAATACACACTCACCAGCATGGATAGGCTGCATTGCTGTTATACCAGAGGGACCTGCAGACGTGAAGAAACTAATGTCAGTGGGCACAACTGCCATTGTTACTGAGTATGATACAGGTCAGTAGTACAACAGTCGCCTTTCACAGGTCAGCTGCTAATATTGAGGATATCACACTTGCACATTAAATACTATGGTGACAGCTACAAACCAAGGACACACCTCACACATGCATTAACTACCAGTGTACACAACAGTCAACTATACATATGGCATATTACCTGCACGTTCACTGTCTTGCTGCTGTGTGGCTCCAGCCTCCATCATAATGCATGTCTGCTGCTGTTGTTGTTGCTGGCAGACTGGAGCCACTACACTCATGAGTAGTCCCTCCAGTCTAGTGATTGGGGGATGTGTAGCCACCCCACCACCGGTGGCGACCTGTTGCCTGTGGATATCCAATGCACGCTGATAGACATGTCTGATTAAATCACTGCAGTGATGTCGTACCTGCTCATATGTCCTATTATGCGTGCCTATGTCATTTACCCGACGGACAAGGTCTTGCCACAGTGCAGCCCTCTCCTGCTGATTCTGGCTGGTGCAGGAAAAGAGTATTGCATAATCCCGCACCAGGCTCTGGTGTATCTCCTCATCCTCAGCTGTGGAGTAAGTGGGATTTCGTGGGTGGGCCATGTACCTGAGAAAGAAAATAACCTGATATCAGCAATATATGTCAGCAGAATTTGGCACACATACTACACATGCTACTCGACTGTTATGATGCAACATATCTCACATATATAGCATCTGTCTGTCTATTGGTGGATACACATGTAAATGGCCAGGTATCAGTGCTCAGCCAGCAACTGTGCAACAGTACCTGGCACACTCCATACGACATACTACCAAACCCCAGCAGTCAGAACACTGATTCAGGTCAAGAGCACCTCCTCACTCTGGGGGTTTTTATCTAGGTGCTGTATGGCCTACATCATCAACTACTGTGAGCTGACCACACACTGATTGCCCTGGATATACATATCCCACCTCCACCACCAGCACAAATGACTATAGTGAATAACATTACAGATGCAAACTTTACACTTTGTAACAGTGACATGGTATCCTTTCAGCCCACTGGGCCAGTGGCAGATACAACCCACAATGCTGACCCCTACACAATTGCTTTCTACAGACATCTCCGAGAATGCATGGATCATGCAATCCCATATATGACCAAGACACTCTCCACAAAGGGACAGCATCCTGTCTGGTGGACCCCAGCCATAGACAGATTGTATTACAGAAGATGGAAGCTACTGCAAGACAGAGCATAATTCCATAAAGGGAGGGCATGTCTGAGCAGCACTAGTAAGGATCTATTTTCCATCATACAAACATCCATGGGCAACTTTGAGATGGAAATCAAGAGGGACACTACAGATAACCAGAAGGCCTTCTTCAGTTATGTTAGCAACCTGGTCAGGATCCATCCTCTATGCCCATAGTTAGTACACAACAACAAATATTTCACTGACACCACATATATTGACAACATTGTGGCAGACAGGTTCAGTGCAGGTGTCACCCCGCCCTCTCCCCCAAAATAAGACATAGTTATCCCAGCTGACTGTAACCTCCCTGTCATCACAGATGTCCAGGTGAGAGCCACCCTCAGGACAGCAGAATACACAACATGAATGGGACCTGATGGTATCCCCAGTTGCATGTACATAAATTCTGACAGGAGCTAAACACACATATAGAAGTCCTATGTAACACTAGCCTGACTACAGGATATGTACATGTACACTGGCGCACAGCAGCAGTGGTTCCACTCCACGAAGGAGGCACCTCAACATACCAATACAATACAACACAGTACATTACATTACAATACAATACTATACAATATGCTATTGCCCCTGGGACTACAGCAGCATACTGTTCTGCTACCCTGACCATTGTGACACATGTGGTGTGATGGTACCTGCTGCTGTCACACAGTTACACAGGGTGACTCATATGGCATATTACCTATCTGACTAACATTCAGCAGGGGTATGTGTGACATGTACTCATGGGGAGTCTTGCTTCTTAACACTGTGTGGTTTATTGCAGGGTATGTATTATCTGTGGGTAGGAACTTTTACCTCCACATGTGCACTCTATTGCAGTGGCACGGACGACACACAGCAGTCATTTAGGTTGTGGATGGTGTGAGGTGTTACTATGGTTGTTGGACATCTGTCATGGGTGTGACTTACATATGTAAATCCAGGAGTGGTAACCTCTATGTGGGTAGTATATGTGTACTCTGTGGTGTTGTCAGTCACTGTGCATTGGTAGTGTGTCTGAGTGCATTGTCACAGTGTTGTACATGTCACTGTGTCCTTCTCCATATCTGTAGCTGTCATGTGAGGTCCATACCATGGCATCCATTATGTGGTGTGGAGGGGTACACCGACCTACATGTCCATAACTGACACACCATGTTCACTGACACATACCATGTGCAGGTATTCCAGGGATAGTGTGCCACTGTGAATATCATTGGGGCCACTATTGTACACATTTCTGACCCTGTTCACCCCTGATACATGCAGTGGTGGGCAGCCAATCACATATCTGGTGGCTACTGGTGTAAGTGATTTGGAATGTGGTATGGTACTCCGGTTTTGACACTGGTGTTCACTCCATGCCTTTGTCACCAGGCACCTGTTGCAGTACATCTGTACACATGTGCCTCACTCAGAATTTATATACATCTCTCTCTCTCTCTCTATATATATATATATATATATATATATATATATGTCTGTATACATATACACATATATATATTGATGTACATATATTGCTATAGATGTGGAGGGGGGGACACAGGGGGTGAGAGTGACAGAGGGGGTGGGACAGGGTGTGTTGAATGTCGTCATATACAGTCATACCTGTAGATAGTCAGATCAGTCTGTCTATGTATATGTATCTACATATATCTATATCTGTATGTGTGCATTACATATATATGTTTGTACAATATTCTATCTACATCTGTCTATGTATTCCTACATCTCTCTCTCTCTCTATGTATGTATACATATGTACATGTCATATATATATATATATATATATATATATATATATATATATATATATATATATAGATATATATACACATACATATGTTGACATACATATATATCCATATGATAGGTATATCAACATGTTTGTCTACCATACTGTATACACACAAAAACATACTGCTAAACATACGTAACTGTGAAACCTACTTTGTACATGGCACTACAACCTACAATCAACCAACATTGATATGTGCACATAGATGCTCTCACATACAAATGTATGTACAGCCTTCACTGATAGTTGCTGTATGTCCCCTGCCCTTTACACATCTTCATATACATATGGATACAGACCAATGACACATATGGAGGGTTCACAGTATGTAGACCTTTATAGTATTACTTTACATTACCTGTGTCACAGCTGCTTGTGTTGCCATCTGGTTCTCTGTCCTGCTGCTCCACTTCCCAGTTGTCAGCTTTCAGGTGGCTGTTGCTGAAAAATTTGTTTGTGTCTGCTTAATTGCAGTTTTCTCTGTCTCTGTCTTTCTCTCTCTCTGTCTGTCTCTCACGTCCTTCTCAGGGTGCAATGAAAGTATTGCATGTGTGGACTGGGAGTACAGCATACTTTTGTAGGTATCTGCATATGCCCATGTGATGGCCTCTGCACCAGTTGTTAGCCAGCATTTGCTAATTGCATGCAGCCAGTTGTGTACTGATTGCAGTTCTCATTGTGATTTCAGAACAGTGCTATAAAAAGGTATGTGAGATAGGCATAGCCCTTTCAGATTTTAAGGGCAGGGACCATGCTGTTATGCTGTGGACAATGTTCTGTGAGTGTAAAGGTTAGTATCTCTCTCATATTTCCAGGTGTGTTGTAGATTAACATTCCTCCATTCATTTCTCCAGTTTCCTGTACTAACTGTGTATGTACACTGACACCTACAACTACTACTACTGTTAATGTGTGTGTGTGCTTTCCTTTCACTTTTGCTTGCACTTTGTTGCTAAGGCTTCAATATTTGCCCTTTATAGTCACTACTTGTATGCCTGCTAGGTGTCCTGACTGTAGTGTGCTGCTGTAGCTTTCCTATTTTCCATGTACATTCACACCTTGGAATGCTTGCTGTATCTGCTAGGGTGTTACAGCATGCAGTGTGGTCTGGCCATGGTGTGGGCCTTGACATCTATTAGGGTATTTGAGTATGCTGCTGAGCAGGTCCCAGAGACTTTCAGGTTCATCTGTTATCTGCCTCATGGAATGGTACATATCAGTGGGGTACACCCATTAAAATGTCTGGTATGCTGCAGTTGTGACTGTGGGTTAGCATGAGCATATGTATTACTACACTTTTTCTGCCATGCAAGTGGTGAATACTTCAGGACTCCATAGTTACCATTGCATGTGTTACACCTTTCTGCCTACTGTTTGTACATTTCACATGGAGTCTGTGGGGCATCCCTGTAAGTCATTCACTGTTGCTATGTCTAGGCTCTTAACTATTCAAATATGGTGGTGTCAGACCCGTCATGTGTACAGATATTTGCAGGTTGTCCACATTTCTGCCTCATATTTTGGTCAATATCTCATGCACACCTTTTTCTGGCAAATCACTCTGGGCTCAAGTCAGAATATGGTGACAAACATTCAAGTTTCAGACTTCATACCCTTCCAAACATCCCACAAAGTGCAGACCCTGTTACTCTCTGAACTGTCTGCATTTGTTGTAACATTATCTGTAATGTGTCCCTGGTTTTGGGCCTTTGCTCCACATATTTTATTACTTGGTCCAGATGTGTTCCTGTAAGAGGTTGTGGGGTATGGGCAGTGATTATCCTGCTGTGAGTATGCGTGTGGCTTGCAAGGTGCTATAGTGACATTATTACCTACTAGCTACCAACTAGCAAGGCTGTTTCTGTTCACACACTACTATTATGGAAATCCACTAGTTTTGATAGTAATTCTAAATGGCATGCTTTGTGTACTGCACATCTATATTCCCTTTACATTCATTCCTACTATTACATGATATATTTATTTTAGCACAATGTTCTTGTATAAGGGTCTTGGCTAAGTGGTAAGTCATGCAGACTACTGTTTCCAAGGTCCTGGGTTCGGGACTGCCAGTGGGATTTTATTTTGCTTCTGAACTGACTACAAAACCTGTCAATCAAAGTGACTAAGGAACTTTTAAGCAGCTGTAACCGGGTTAGTGCTGGTTTGCGCGGAGCTCACGCATGCGCACTGGTGTTTAGCTCCGCGCACACAAGCGCACACCCGCTTACAACTGCTTAAATGTGCTTACTCTTGCGCACACCCGTGCTATTTTCTTTGAAAGAAAAGAAAATGGGGAGACAGGAAAGTGGTGAAAAAGGGGTCACAAAGAGGGTAAGACAGTAGGGAAACAAGCTTGGGATGTGCAGGAGGGATGTAGGTAAGGCCCATAGCTGCCCATTTCTTCATCAGAAACAGCTGTGCATATGTATGTAATTTGGTGTGACATTTGAAACCTTCCACCCCTGAAAGAGGTGTCAGGACAACAATAATACTTGTTGTACAGCCAATTGTAATTGATAGATTCCATGTCCAGCAGACATGTGTGCGGAATGAGCAGCTATGTATGGGGCGTAATTTTTTTGTGGGTACGGAGTGCCCCTTTTTTTTTTCAGGTGAGAGTGGTATGTCAGGTGAAGGAAGTCGGTACAGCTGGGGAGGTAGGTTTGGTAGGTAAACAGACAAGACAAACAAGACGCATACAGGGGCAGTGTATGACACATGTGGGGGGGTTACACAATTGACGGGGATGGAGGTTTGGATATCCAGAGCCCATGAGCCCACAGATGGCAACAGTGGAACTGATATCCCCACCCATAGGCAGCTGCCACTGTTCCTTCACTGCCCAGGATGGGGCTGTGTAGGCGGGGGCAACAGGCATGCCTGTTAGTTGCACCACCCGTGCCTCGAGCTGGCGTAGGGGCTCGAGAACAGAGTCCCGAATCTCCCTACGCACCACAGTCCTGACGCTACGGAGGGTGAGTGGTGGTTCTCCTCCTGCCATACTTGCAGAGGGGGGCGAGCCCCATCCCCTGCAGCACTTTCACCCACAGGTGGTACAGGGCCACCGGAGGAGGGTCCAGACTCTGCACTAGTGCCAGGTGCACTCGCCAGCTGAGGTGGGAGAGGTGGGTCCGCTGGAACCCACCTTCCCTGTCGTCCTATGTTTTGCATTATGTCATGACAGTTTGGGTTAGTGACATATAATACCATTCACAATTAGTTGTAACAGCATGCATTAGTATTCCCATTAACCAAACACCCACACATTCACACCATTGAACAGCGTGCATAACACATGCATAATTTGAACAGAAATACACAGTCCAACAACATGCAGGGTTAATTGATGGCAACAGGCCATCAGGTGTGGATGTATGAACAGGGCAGATGCATCAACGGACATGCAAATATATATGACCCAACAGGACAAACGTCCAGGGGTGTTAATTGTGATTGCACATACCATTTTCACGTGGAATGGGTTATATGTGGTTATAGGGTGGGGTAAAGAAAGCAATATTAACACCTTTGCATAACAATACATATGCTGTACATTTCTAATAGCTACAGTTATATACACACTACTGTTCTAACTACAGTTTCCTATATGATAACTATTTCAACTTGGTGATAGGACTGTTACTGCAACATCAATATACATTTTATGGTTCTTCATACACATTTATATCTAGCTTTGTTCAGCTACATCATCCTGCTACATTTGCTTTATATAGCTGTAGACAAGTGTGGATGTTTGGTATATCAGACAATCATCCTATCTGCATATTGCAGACTGAGAGCAACATATCCAGATTTTGGGATACACATTCCAGATGCAGCAACACTTTGAACAGATTTTGCTGTTTGGTTTTGAATCTCACATGCATTTCATTCTGTCTTGACTGCAGTATACTTTATTCAGGGGTTATTACTACTGTATTGCTGGATTCATGACACTTTCTCATACTCTCTCACTTGCTTTCATTTTACTATTCAGGGTGGTACTTACTTCTAGGCTTTATTCAGGATGGTACTTACTTCTAGGCTTTATTGACATGTTTTACCTGTAGTTATTACAATCCTTTCCAGCAGTCTCACTTCTGTCATGTTTCAGTATTTCCACAGGGATGTATTTCACACGTGATTTCATCATCTTTTGCAGCTATACTTTTCAGCCTGCTGCAGGTTGTGTACTATTTTCTTACAGGTAGGGCATTTTTATTTCAGAATATATGTCAGACAGTTTCATTTTTCAGTTTAACTTACAGGCTGAAACACTTTTGTAATCAAGCAATACTTGCATACACTTTCACACTGTTACTTGCAGATTTTATTCCTTACTGACTACACTGCACACTTTTGCTGACTGTCATACTTTTATATTTCTTTACAGTTACTGGTAGTGGATTACTGACCTGCCTGGTGGCGCAACCACACCAGCCTATCGTCATAGGCTCTGCGGTTCGCAGAACGGACACCTGCAGTTGTAATATAAATGAAGTAATATTGGAATACACATCTTCATAATATCAGCTAGTTTAATTTCTTACATACATAATTAAATGTTACTTACTCAGTAGTGGGGCGTTGGGTGTTTGCCGGGCCTCCTGGATCCAAAGTTGGGCCTCATGATTATGGACTAGGAGCCAGGCCATGTATCTGGACTCCTCAACACCCCACCTCTGTGCTCGAAAGCAACTACCCTCTCCTACTGCTGTCATTCTGCCTGCAGGTCAGTTCTACAATCGTTTATGCTGTGTATGCCCGCCTATGGGGCTTATATAGTCCGTTTTTCCCGCACATATCTGAGATTGGCCATTTTGGAATTGTATCAACTTCAGTAAACCTGCATTGTCATGCTCCAGTTTGTATTCATTCCTATATATTAGCTATTATTGCATTTCTAGGTACTGCTGTCATGGCTTAGTGGTTTGGTACCTTGACTATGGTGTATAGTATCCTGGGTTCGAACCTGGCCACTGCTTTTTATTTTTCATGACTGTCTAGATATGCTGAGGGGTGTGTCTGTGTAAAGGCAGTTTTGATGCGGCTTGCTCAACGTTGCCCATCGGTTAGCTTGTTTGCGTGGTGCGCAGCTCCGCACAAATGGGGTATGCTGGTTTAAGCCTCATTTGGCTATCAGCACGCATATTACACTCCTCAGGTAGGGGCACATAGATTTAGCATGTTAAACCACTGCTCAGCTACGGGCACTCATTTTGCACCAGTTAAACCACTGCTCATCTACGGGCAGATGCACTCACTCTGTTAAACTGTAGCTCAGCTATGAGCACATCTGGCATTTTTTCTTCTTTTGTTACCTCACATGTCTTCAATATAAATGGGCTATTTCATTACATTTTACATAAATTGTGGTTTTATGTGTACATATTTGTCAGGGACTTGTTTCCTGCTTATTTTGAAAAAAAAATTGGTGTTGTGGGGGCTCTAACCATGAATGCCTGCTCTTCAGCCAACATCTCTACCGCTACACTATTGCTTCCTGGCTTATTTTGCATATTTAGTTCTTATATGCTTTCCCACTGACTGCTAACTGTAGCTGCGCTATGGCACGCCACATAAATGAGCGCACTCACGGTTAAACATCTTTACAATTTAAAAAAAATATATAACATGTTCATTTATATATTTTATGTTCATAGTCTGTGGGGGCATGTGTTGTGTTGTGTTTATTCACATTTCCATGGACTCTGTTGTGGGTGTTTACTTTGGGCACTTTTACACTTCTGGGGGCATGTCCGCTGCAGGGCTCAGCCTATGGACACGCCCCCTACTGTCTTACACGGACAGTGTTAGACTTAGGTGTAATTCAGCATGCTCTCATGAATATGCAGAGCATGCTGACATCACTCCGTTTAACTGTAGCCTCCATGTAAGAGTTATAACTCTTACACGGAGGCTTCGTGAATCCTTGCCAATGCTTTTTAAATTAAATAATAATGTTACTAACATTACCCTGAACAAAATCCTTCAATGTTCTTACATTTTCAGCATCACACAGAACCCAAACTGTAAAAATACAGTCCATTTCTTCATAAATACAATGTATTTCATGATTTTTAGCTTTCCCAGTAATGCTTTGCTTCTTTACTTCTTTTCCCACGCTCTCTGACCTCGTGACATAATCGGCCAATGTTTTCATTGAATTCTGGGATATGGAGTGTAGAAACAGCCCAGCAGACAAAAGAAACCCTCATGGAGCTGTTATGTAGGCCTTCCCAGGCCTCAGGAAGCAACACAAGTTCCAGAAAATGGAGTAATTTAAAGCAGAAGAAAATAAATTTGAGAAAAAAAAAGATAAAAAAGGAGGAATATTTCCAGAATGTCCAGAGAGTGACAGAAAAACCAACAGGACATTAAATCAGGTATGATTAGCTCAGTTAGCTTCCTTTCTTTGTTTACAGATCTGAGAAAGTAAAAAGTACCATTTCTGTAGGAAGCAATTTCTTCTGATAGTGTTTCCAGCTTCTGTTAGTGTTTCCAGACCTATCTTCAGAGAGAAGCTGCATTTTTTTAAAGCAGTACATTTTTATTTATTTTATTTTAAATAGCTTTGCCATAAGCTTTAAATAACTGGTACTTCCTTGAAAACTTGCAAAAATGTTTTCTTTGCCTCCTCCACAGACTGTATAAAGTGCTTTTGGTCTTTATAGTTAAAGGAAAGAGTGGCTGGGTATTTCATTTGGAAACATTTTTTTTTTATTAGCAAAGCACAGAAAGGGGCTAGAGCTTGTCTCTGTACTTTAATGGGCTGAGGTAAGTCTTTTGATAATGAGATCCTGTAGCCTCTCCATGAGCTGTTTTTTTTTTGCAGCCATTAGCAGTAAATTAACATGTGCAGCATTAAGTAGTTTTGCATAGATCTGTCTGAGGTTAGCTTCATTTTGAGTTTTCCGTAGCACCCTATGAACTCTTTCCATAGTAATTTCTTTTGCAAGAGATTTATCTTCAGTTACTAGTTCAGAGATCTCTGTTAATATTACAGGTAGTGAGGGTTGATCAAACTTTTCCGGAATGCCACATATTAAGATATTATTTCTCCTACTTCGAGCTTCTAAGTCAGTTATTTTTTGTTGTAAGTCATTGATTATTTTTCCATTTGCATTTACCTTAGCTTGTAAATCCTGTATCTGCTTTGAGTTCTCCTCAGTTTTATTTTCTATTGTGTTTATTCTTGTTATGATTTGATCCAGGATTGAACCGAAGGAATTTAGCTTATCTGAAAATAACTTGAACTCATCTTGCAATGGTTGTAATGCTGACTTAATATCTTCAAGTGAAAGTGCAGATTCAGCTTTGGTTTTAGTAGGCCCTTTGTTCAGCTCTTGCACTGATTTATTTATTTTTTGTCTCTTGGATATTACATCCTTCTCAGGGGTAATTATAGAGGAAAGTTTAGGTTTTGTAGTAGAATCCATGGTTTCTAGCTTAGTAGCCATCTCTTATTTGAAATACTGTTATATGCAGAGAAGGATATTACCATGCGGCCTTGGCCTTCCCCAGAATGAGTTCAGGTAAATACTTAGAAGAAAGTAAGGTTTAAAATTAGCTTTTTTATCCAACATGCCGCTGTACATTCAATCATTTTGATGTATTTTAGCAGAAATACTCCTTTCTTTTGACTTTTAAAGCCAGATGCAGGTTATTTTGAGTGGATAAACTTAACTGGAACAGGAGCAGCAGAAAGTATATGTTTAATACTCGGCAGCCATCTTGAACCTCCCAGAGTTTGAAATTAAGGAAAGACTGGGTGAATGAGGCTTCTCAAGAAAAAACATTTCAATAAATAGAGCCAGAATACAGCATGCAGAGATAACCTGAGATGTTCTGATATACCAGAGAAACTGGAAGGAGCAGATTTCATTAATTTTATGAAAGTACAAATAAGCAACTGGAGTGATATTCCAGATCAGGATTTGTTAACTGAAATGAGAAAGAAACCAAGTTGTAAATATATAGTTATGTCAGAAGAATTATGTGCTCCTGACAAACTTGTGGGAGAAACATTTCGTATTATTAACTGGAGATACCAAAATAGTCATAGAAAGTGATTATTCATTGCATACCAGGCAGAAGAGAAGTGAGTTTATCCCTGCAGTCAGAGGATGTCAAGAAACAGGTGTGAGGTTCAAGTTGCCTTATCTAGCTCTCTTCTTAATATTTTTTCTGACGGAGCAAAAACATTTTTGGATGTAGAACAGGCAAAGGAGAAAAGTAAAACAATGTGCTCAGTAAAAAGTGAGCCAGCAAGATGAAGAGGATTCTGTTTCTCATTTTCTAACATTGGCAAAGCCCATAGACAGAACTTGTCAGTAAAATCTTTTCCGGAGTTTCAAAGGATAGTGATTGAGAAACAGAAGAAGCTCAGGAGCTGACTAGAAAAATTAGGACTACCTTAGATTTGAACTAGAAACTGGTGCAGGATGGTTGAGATAATGAAGAAAGCTGTTAATGTGAGAGAAGGAAATAAATGTGCAGACCGCAATGTGTCATTTCATAAGATGAAGTTTGGACATGAGAACTGTGCTTTTGCAAGCAGTGGAAAAACAACTGGAAGGAAGTAGAAAAAAACAACTGGAAGGAAGTGGACTGTTCTAAACATGCTGGAGGACTTTAAAGCATTATTCCCACTTTATCATTAATGTTTAGAAGGATGAAGGAACCAAAGAAGTAACTGTAAGTAAAAAAATGTATTTTTCTTAGTAATATGTCTATAATAAATGTTTTGAAATCAAGCGCGTGTTGCACTGTAAGGTAGTTCTCTACTGCATGCAGAGGTACTTTAAATGTAAGGTGGGGGAGTCTAATCAGTGACTATTGTTAATGCTAGCGACATTAAATTAGGAAAGTACTTTTTTCAGCTGTAATGCATCTTATGTTTATACTATAACAATGTAAAAGCTAGAAATAAGCAGTATGATGTTGTGATCTTTGGCTGCAAGGGGGAAGAGGTGGAAGTGAACTGAACATGTGTGCATTAAATTGTTTTCCCTGGTATTGTGTATACAGGTGGAACTGTACACTAAAAACAAGTGAAATGGTAGCTCACATCAAATGCTGGAAAGCTATGCCACGTAATTGCAGAACCATTTGCTGGCCTTTCTTTGTCTGCCAGCAGAGCTCTGCAGCATCAAACTGTCTGCAGGTGCAAGCAATCATCTGGAAATGATGTGAAACATTAAAATTAGTACTTAAATGATAGGTAATAAGCAGTTCAGTGTATATAAATGAATTATGATACATTGGAGGGAATACAAGCAGATGCATTCTTAGAAACATCAAGCACATCAGTACAAATCACAACAATGCAAAGTCTGTTCATTTAATGGTAGTCAGGGGATATATTCCTAAGGCTAAAATCAGTTAACTGAGAATATGCAAGTTGTTCACATCTGGGAGGGAAGTTGAGATGGGACAAAAATGGATGGTGTGGGTACAGAAAGGAACACAGGTTCTAACATGCATTGTCCGCATGAATATGCCTATGTTTATAATGGGTAAAGTCTATGGGTGTAGCTGTCTATATGAGGCATCTGCCTATATATGGAGGGATAACTTCCCTTTTTGAAAAGTGTGTATAATTGTGCGTTTGTAGTGAGTTAAAAGGAGTTGAGGGGTAATAACAAAAGTGTATATAGCTTTTGTTTGCTTCTTGAGTGTTTTTATTAAAACAAAAAGTCTGGCAAAATGTGATATGGGTCCAAGCAGAGATGAAAAGCTGCAAATTGCATGCAAGACCAGCCTGCCAAACATTAATGTGTGCTTATAGTTTGCAAGTCAAAACCATATATTTTAAAAAATCACAAATATCATTATCAGAATGACTAGCTTATCAAGCATGTCATAGCATGTGACTGACATTATAGGTATGTACAAGAAGCAAAAAATATATTAGTAACACATGTAGAGTACAAATAGCAATGTTACAGGAGGCACACATAGAAATGAGAATGTCAGTTTGACAAAGAAAAATGTCAGGATGTTACTCAGCACAGTATCAGGGACAAATTAAAAAGGGGTGGATAATCCACTGATTGTAATAGGGGCTGCAATAATAATAGAAGATGAGAAGAAAGACAACAATGCTAGATTTGTGGTAATAAGGGGTTCTATCTAAAATTACTATTAGGGAGCATAACAGCATTATAGGAAAGGTAATTCACTTCTAGCAGATAATATTATTCATGGATGGAGACTAGAACATGATATGCAATAGTGAAGATTTATTGGGAGCCTAGAACGGGAAATACAACTAAAGAGGATAGATTTCTATAGAAATGTATGAGAATATTTGGAATAGAAGATATGCAATAACTGGCAGGAACCCAGAGATAATTTATATATTATTTCCCAAGGTACAATAACTTGGTTAGATTGGACAGAAATTATATTTCACAGTAGCAAGGATATTTAATTAAAAGCTTTGAAATGCATCCAATAAACTATTGCAGACCGTGCACCAATAAAAACTATGATAAAGATTCAGGGTAATCAAGAAGAAATGAGACACTCTTCTTTCTTATTAAAATAAAGGAATTTAAGGAATGGGTACTTAAAATGATTCAAGAGTTGTTAGAGAAGATACATATCCCTTCTGAGGGGATAGTTGAGGAGTGAGATAAAATGAAAATAGAATTTAAAAATGTGGTAGAAATGAGACAGAGAAAAGATGTGGGAAAGTAACAGTGCAAATTAAAGGAATTTTCAAAGGCTGAAGTATTGCAGATGAAGGGGAACTTTGCAGAACAAGAACAGGAGCAATTGTTGAGTGTTAAAGGGACAAGTTAGTATTTGGATAATATATGAGTATAGAAAGATTGCTGTTAAATAAGTATTTTTGATAAAAACCCCAGAGTACAAAAACTATTAAAATAATGACTTGGGCAACAGAATATAGAATGGGGTTTTGCCAGACATAGTGAGGCTATGACTAGTGAAATAACCAGAGACTCTATAAGTATTAGAGATATTTCAGAAAATCTATAAAAAAATATTTTTATACCAGAAGAATGAGTAAATCAATAAAAGACACAAATGAAATAATTATGGAAGACTTGGATATGCCAAGGTTACAAGAAGATGAAGCTCAATAATTAATAGCTAAGATGGGAAGATAGCCAACTGGCTCACAGACAGGACCTAGAAAGTTAGAATTGGGGAGTCCACCTCTACAAAGAGGCCAGTCACAAGTGGAGTCCCTCAGGGATCAGTCCTTGGACTGCTCCTTTTTGGCATTTACTTCTCAGAAGTCAAGGCCAATGTCAGTGGTCTCTGGCTGACTAAATTTTCAGATAATGGAAATTAGGAGCTGTCATTGAATCTCACACTGACACAAATGTTCTCCAGGACGGGCCCACAGACAAACAACTGGTGTCAGAGCCATGGACTAAAACTAAATGCCAAGAAATGCATAATAGTATCCTTTGGGAAGTTTTCCATCCCTGGTAACTATCATATTGACAACGCACCCCTTAGAGATGACCCAGTAGTCGGGGACTTAGGGACAGACACAGATAGTAATCTAGTCTTTGATCATCACTTGTCTACAGTGGTGAGGAAATCATTCTATATTGTGCAACTTATAAACAAAGATATGGCATCTAAGTCCAAGGAAGTCATTGCTCCACTGTATTTGGCATTCATCAGACCAACAATTTAATGCAGTGCCCTCTTTGGTATGTACCTAACCAAGCATATCCAACAACTGGACTGTCCACAGAGGTTCCTCACTAAAGGAATACAAGGCATAAGTAATATGTCCTATGCAGACCATTTCAAGGCCCTATCCCTGTGTTCCGTCTCCTATAGGCTTTTGAGGGGAGATCTCTGCCTGGCATTGTCAGACCCCATTCTGAATAGACTGTCTGCATATCCACAAAACAAATAGTAACAGAATTACCCGTTCTAAAGACTTAAACCTTGCCTGTGATATAAATAGGACCTGCTGGAGAGATAGGTATGTATCCCAGAGACTACCCCATCTATGGAACAGGCTCCCCATCCATGTGAAGCAGAGTTCCTCCCTAACCCAATTCAAGTGCAACTCGGGCAATTGGATGGGACACTGGAAATTCATCCCTGGTTCGGCACCTATGTCTCTAATGCAAACCGGTCCAAGGACCATGCTTACACTTATCAAGGGTATCAGAACTTGTTAGGGATTTGGGATGCATGGCTGGGCTTAAAAAGGCCCTTTGTGGTTGTTAGCCTAGTAAACACCTATGAACCTGTGGAAGAGAATGAGATAAAAATGGTGATGTATAATCAGTCAGCAGGGAAGTCTTCAGAAACAGATGGTATTCCTATGGATGTGTAGAAATTAGGAGGAAAGAAAGTTATAAAGATCTGATAGGTTTTGTTTAACAATATTTTGAAATTTAAGGATGGTACCAGGATCTTGGAATACAGTTATGGTGGCTTTGCTACTGAAAGTGTGTAATGCATCTTCTTATAAACAAATGTTCATTTTAAACCATAATTATAAAACATGTATGACTATATTAGCTAAAATAATGGCTGAGGTGTTGCAAAACTGACAGATATGAATCAGTGTGGTTTTATGGACAGAGACAAATATTTGACAATGTTAACAGAATGATAATCCAGAGGAAGCAGATTGCAAGAAGACTCTGCTATTGTGGGTGGGTCTTGATGCAGATAAGGTGTTCAACAGAGTTAGCTGGGGTTTTTAAGGCAAATGTAGCATTTGCATTTCTTGATATAATAATATGGTTAGTTAAGAATATATACAAAGAGTCAAAGGGAAGAATCAAAGTGAGAGAGTTCATTTCAGACAAGCTGTGTTTTAACAAAAGAATCAGGCAGTGGTGTCCTCTTCCCCTTTGTTATTATCCTTATACCTATAGCTGTTGGTAAAGAAATTAAGGGACTCACATATTCACGGGTGTAACTGGTATGGCATGCAAAAATTATCCATATTTGCAGATATTTTTATTTATTTGATAAATTCGGAAAATTATATTTCTGTGTTGTGGAACTGTTGGAGAAACTTTCAAGTTTTTTTCAGGATATAAAATAAATGAAGATAAAACAAAAGCTGTAGTGGTAATCTATGCTACCACACATGAAATGGTTCATCAATTACTGTTTTATATTGGAGTCATGATAAGATGAAATATTTAGGTATATGGATCAAAAATTATTTTATAATGGTAACTACGGATATGTGGGAAGAGACTAAACAAAATATACAAAAACTAAGACACTGGAAGTTCTTGAATATGGTTATAGATACTAAAGTACATGCAGTGAAAATGTTTTTAGTCCCTTTAGTTTTATTTATAGTCAGACATATTTTTATCAACTAGTGGAGAAGCTGTGGGCTTTAATTAAGAAAGAATTGCAGGAATTTATTTGGGAGGGAAAAGAAGGCAAGAGTTAAATGGTACAAGTTATTTTTCCTAACAGAATAAGGTGTTTTAGCATAGCCAGTTTTGAAGGGCCACTTTACGTCTACACAGCTAAGGCTGATTTAGACAACACATGCAAAAAGACTGCAAATCAGAGTGGAAGAAATTGTGTTGAAACTGGAGAGGGGTCGTTTATGAAATTTAGGGAGAATAGGAATTTGGGTGTAGGCCCTTTAGGCAAGCAATAGCACACATTACAAAGTAATGGAATATTTTGAAAACTAAACCAACATGGGAAGATAGAAAGGAGATTTTACCAATAGGTATGACTGCAAATAGGGCCATAAAAATAGGTAAGAGGAAACTGGAATCTATTGAAAAAAATTATCAAAGAAAGCAAGGTATTGGGAACAAATAACTAGGGAGGGAAAATTATAGTGTGGGATAAGACCAAGCAGAAGTATGGACTGCAGGTTCGAGATTACATTACTGATCAGGGATTGATAACAGCAGATTATAGGCAAATAGAAAGGGATAGGGGAATGTTAAATAAAAGATCAGGTGTGGTTGAGTTTATAGTTGAGTGTAAAACAGAAGCTGTGGTTAAAATAGATAATTAATAGGGCATATCAAATAGTGGATGAAAACTATAAAAAAATAGATGTGGTTAAAAAAAACTGAAATGAGAATGGAATGAAATATCAAAGGAACAAGGATATTTGTATAGGTGTTGGGTGTGATGCCCGTGCTCTGGCCCAGCAATCAAGGAGCCTCAATCCTCACCACTAACACCAGAGAAGGCATCTCATATATGAGGAAAGGATAACAAATACACACAGTAAAGTACAATTTCCCTTAAGAGCACACAGAGATCACAGTCAGTGCAGGGCTGGTCGCTCCCTTGCTCTCCAGGTCCCCAATAAGACTACTCACTGGCACAGCTATAGGGTCCAGATCTCAGCTTAGTGGGTAAGCTAAAAACTCTAGCACCCTCTCTGTCCAACCAGTACTTTGTTTCCCTGCCCAAGTAGCTGACACACACATGCACTTTGAGAAGAGTTTATACAACCACACATGCACTCCTGGGGAAGGCTGGCACAGTTACTCCTGCTGTGCCCCTTTCTCCCACACTATATGGTAGTTCCACTTGCCACCACCCACTAATACTTATCAGCTACTCAAAGGCCCTTAAAAGGGTGTCCAATTATTACTGTGCAATATTATTATTCAATTGGTAGTTGTGACTAAACAGTCAAGGCTTATTTAGAGTGACTTGGACAGTAAACTCTATAAATATGCAATGCACTCTAGAGCTTAAATTATCTCTACACAAAACAGCCACAGTTAATAGGGTTTAAAAATATTTAATAATAAATAATTAAAAAAACAAGATAATACTTTCTACTACACAGTGCTAGTCAAGAGTTCAGAGATCAGACAGAAATACTTAAAGTAAATCAGCAGTACAGTTCTGACATCACAAAAAACACTTACTCTAATCTTTCTAGTTCCTTGCTATTTCTAAAAGAAAACACAAGCCTAAGATAACTTACATATGAGCAAGACAGTGCTGTGAGTTGGATGATCAAGACAAAAATGCTTAATGCCTTCAGATTCTCTCTGATTAAATTGAAATTGCAGTTCTGATTTACATTGCATCATTCTTTTATACCTTCCTGGAGTTCCCAGGCTGACAGAAACTAGATTTACATTTTTTTACACCTAGGCAGAAACCAGAGCAGGAAAGGACATTTCACATGTAAACTCTGGTCATTAAATTTAAACTTAAAACAATAGGCAGGAAGCCTTCATCTAGCCCGGCCAGAGCCGAATTGTAAACATCAAGGACAGTCATGAAATGCTTGACTTAGCTTTCTTACAGTAGAGTGCGCTGTTTTCACATTTTTCCAGTTCCACATCTAACAGTATTTCTTTACATTTAAGACAACAAGCCTGTGTCTTACATTGATATTTACAAATGATATCTATAAACTTCTCTCTGGCTAGGCTGGCAGCCTTCACATTTCTCCCCCCCAATCTTCACATTGGGTATACAGGAAAATCTAGGTTTAGAATTATTGTATGAAAGTGTTTACATAGGTATTTCTATACTCCAAGCTGACTTTAGAGAATGTTTCCACAAGAAGACAGCAGTTCTTGGAGGTGTAATGGGAAAGATGGGGGTACATGGTAACATGTTTTTTAACAATGCAATGAGATGCTGGATTTTAAAAGTTCTACACTAAGAGCAAAGATATACAGCATTCCAAGAACTAATAACCACAAAAAAGAAAAATGTTGTGAACTCAACAAGAGACAGTCAAACACCAACAGACCTCACACAAAGTTCAAGCAACCTGAACTTTACTTGTTGGGCCAAAATTGATTAAGTGCTTTTGTTCCAAAAACAAAGGCTTCATCAAAATAAGAATTTCATTGATATATATGACTGTCCCTATTCCGAGCCAGTAATCAAGGATCCTCAATCCTCACCACCGACACCAGTGAGGGATGGACACTAGGAACAAAAATGGATATGCACAGCATTTCAAGATGTAGCTGTTCATAAACCAAGCACAGTTTCCCTTAAGAGCACACAGGGAACACACTCCCATCCTGGGGCTGGCTTTAGCTCTCTCTCTCACCAGGCCCCAAATAAGTCTCCATACTGACCCAAACTGTAGAGTTGAGTCCTCATCAGAGTGTTCCAAGCCAAATCCTCTGCCACCCTGTCTGTGAAACCAGGGATCTGTGTCCCTGCTCCAAGTACCTGACACACACATTCTTTGAGATTTGATTTTCACACGCACATACCTGGGAAAGGCTGGCACAGATCTGCCAGCTATGCCCAGACTATAAGGTAGATACACTGCCACCAGCCAGCTACTTTAAGACTCTTACAAGGGTACCCAATTATACTGAGTAAAATTAATACTAATACAAATGGTAATGTTGACCAAACAGTAAGGCTTTCAGGAGTGGCGACAGTGTCACCAAATACAAATAAGCACTCTCAAAGTTTAAAATATTCTCTAAAAGACCAGCCACAATGAAACGTATAGTAATATTTGATAATAAATAATAAAATAGAAAACATAAGAATACTGAATATCTATTTACAAAAAAAAAACACCAGAGTTTCTGTTGCAGGAAATATTAAAAATTAGACAGATGGATAGAGTCACACACATACAGAAAAACAGTACTTAACCAATCTCACTATATATTCCTGACTGATGTAAAGAATTAGTATTCCCGGGTTACTTACTAAAGCAAGGCAAGATGAAGTGTGTTGAGTTTCTTACTGAGGTGTGAGGTTGTGTGTGATATCTGTGAGAGATCTTTCCTGTTGGGTTCTAAAAAACGAAGTGCTACTGCGGGACTTCTGGAATGTCTCAGTAATATCTAAAGCAATCATTTCAGTGCTGGTTATAGAATGACATTACATCTGGTCACATGACTCTGGACATACCCAGAGCTTTGTTAAGATCTGTTGCAGCATCTGAAAGCTAAAAACAATTTCAAAACCTTCCACCCTTCCAGGCTAGCAATTAGTTCACCTTAAAAACAATAGAGTACGATTCCTAGTCCTGGTTTTCCCAGACATTTTTGTCTCTGGCTACACTCAGACCTGTAAGGTAACATATTTATGGCCTTAATAAACCCATTTAATTTTCAACCTATTATTTTTCAAAATTAGCTGGACTGAGATTAACCTCTTCCCTTCCAGAATTCTCTGTTAAAACATATACATTTAATTATAAAAAGTGGATAGCCACAACGGGAGACTCCTTCCTGTCAATAAACAACAAAAATATGTAAACTCGATCTCCTGGACAGGAATCTTGCAGACTGCCATTCTAGTTCCTGTCCAGGTGATCGAGTTTACATATACATTTAATCAGTTATAATAATACTGTCTGACATACATGTATATATCTCTTCTGTCCATCAGGATCCACTGTTGATGTATTTTTAACACAAGCAACTTTGCAAATACATTTTTAACACAAGTGTCTGTAAAAATGTGATAGATTCTTTACAAAACTCCAGCTAGTTATGCTGGCATATTTTACACATGCACTGTCCAACCCTCCCAGGCACAGATGGCACTACCTCATTATTATCACATCTCTGTCTCCTTTGAAGACTCAAGCTAGTTTTTCAAGTGACCATGGAAAAACGTTGCTTGATAGAAATGGGCCTGTCTGGGAACACGTTAACATATACCTTGTCTTGAGGGGCCCATCTGCATTGGCATTGCTAATCTCACTATGGTGCTGCACTGTCATGTATGCCTGCAACCCTAGGTTCCACCTTAATAACTTGGCATTTTGATGGTTGGCATGATTTTCCCATATTAAGGGATTGTGGTCTGTAAACACAGTAAATTCCCTTCCATACAGATTGGGCTGACATTTCTGCAGTGCCCATACTATGGCTAGACATTCTTTTTCTACAGCTGAGTAACATTCTTCCCTAGGTTGGAGTCTACGGCTGAGATATGCAACTGGGTGCTCTCCTCCCTCTGAGGAAACCTGGCTGAATACAGCCCCCACCCCATGGTTTGAAGTATTCACCTACACATCAAATTCTTTGCTGTAATCTGGACTGTCTTACACAGGGGCTCCTCCCAAAGCCCCTTTAAGCTTTTGGAATGCCTGTTCACAGGCTGGGGTCCACACTACCTTGTTTGGCCCATTTTTCCTCATCAGGTCTGTGAAGGGTGTAGCTATTTTCCTGTAGTTGGGAACAAACTTTCTATAGTACTCCTCTGTCCCCAAGAATGCCCTCACCTGCTTTTTAGTAAAAGGAGCAGGCTACACCTGAATGGCTTCCACTTTGGTAGGTTTTGGCCTGATTTTGCCACTCCCAACTTTATGTCCCAGGTAGGAGACCTGTGCCATACCCACCCACGACTTACTGGGCTTAATGGTCAACCCTGCCCTTTGCAGTCTGCACAGGACCTCCTTGACATGTTGAAGGTGCTCTTGCCAGGAATAGCTGTAGATAGCAGTATCATCCAGGTAAGCAAGGGCATAATCTCATGCTCCTGTTAGGATATAATCTACTCACCGTTAGAAGGTTGCTGGGGCATTTTCATCCCAAAGGGCATCTTTGTGAACTTGTATAACCTGAAAGGAGTCACAAAGGCTGACCTCCCTCTAGCGGTGGGAGTCAACGGCACCTGCCAGTAGCCCTTGGTCAGATCAATAGTGGTCAGATACTTAGCCCCACTCAGCTGCTGTAAGGTCTCATCTGTCCTAGGCATGGGATAAGCATCTGACTCTATGTGACTGTTTAGTTTTTTGTAGTGTACACAGAACCTGGTGCTGCCATCTTTCTGTGGTACCACCACCACTGGGGAGCCCAGGGACTGCTGGATTACCCCATTTCCAACATTTCCTGTAGCTCTTCCCTCAGTGTCTGTTTCACTCACTCAGGCACCATGTAAGGGGCCTGTCTGGTAGGCCTTTGGATTCCTGTATCCACATGTGCTGCACCACGTAGGTGCACCCAGGTTTACCAGTGAACATGCCCCCAAACTCCTGCAACACTGCTTGGATTTCTCAAACTTGAGTAGAGGATAGTCAGTAGGACATTGCTACCCCTTCCACTAAGGTGTCAGTCCGAGCCTTACTGAGATCAGTCACCAGATCCCCGTCAGACTCCTCCTGCCATCCACTGCAAATACTCAGCACCAAGGCTTCCCTATCATGGTAAGGCTTCATCACGTTAACATGGTACAATTTGTGCCCCTGCCTAGCAGGTTTACCATGTAATTAACATCATTGACTTTCCATAACACTTTGAAGGGTCACTTCCAAGCTGCCTGCAGCTTATCGTGTCTAACAGGAATGAGCACCATAACCTGCCCATGGCATACTATCGTGCTGAAGCATTTCTATCATTCCAGACCTTTTTCTGTGTTGGGCTCTGCAAAGGGTTTCCTGGGCCAAGCCCATGAGCACCCTAAGAGTTGTTCTGAGGTTTAGGACATATGCCACAACAGACTCCTTGTGGGGTTCACACTCACCCTCCCATTCATCACAAATCAAATCTAAATGCCCCCTCACCCTATGCCCATACAGCAACTGAAAGGGTGAAAAACCTGTGAATTCCTAGGGTACCTCTCTGTATGCAAACAGCAGATAAGGCAAATATTTCTCCCACTTTCTCTTAAACTGGTCTGCAGATGCCTGTAGCATGCTCTTTACTGTAAAGATTAACCTGTCTGGGGTGGTAGGGGTGATCTTTAGGTGCTTTACCCCACAGCACTTCCACAGACAAGTCAGCAGATCTGACATGAAATTGGCACCTCTGTCAGTCAGTATTTCTCTTGGGGAAACCTATCCTGCTGAAAATCTCTAACAAAGCTTTTGCCACATTCACTGCCTCGATGTAGGACAGAGACACTGCTTTAGGGTATCTTGTAGCATAATCTACTACCACCAGGATATATGTCTTCTCTGTGGAACCTGGGGTACTCAGAAATCCCACAATATCCATACCTACCCTCTGAAATGGCTCTTCAGTCATAGGCAGAGGCATCAAAGGTGCTTTGACCTTGTCTCCTGCCATGCCTACCTTTTGACATTGCTCACAGAACGTGCAGTACTATGTTATATCCCTTGCAATCCCAGGCCAATAAAAGTTCTGCATAATACATCTCTTGGTACGCTTTATATCCACATGACCTGCAAAAGAAATGTCATGGGCTATGGTTAGAAGTGCCAGATGGTAGGCTCTGGGCACTACCAACTGCTGCATTACCTCACCCTCTAGCCCTCCTTTAGGGGTCCACTCTCTATAAGTAACACTTTGTTCCAGTATACAGACTCCCCTTTTCCTTGAAAATCAAGTGCCTCCTTATCTACCTCCCTCAAGCCTTGTAAGGTAGGGTTCAAAACTTGAGCCTATCTCAACTTTACCTTTGTGTCCCTTTCTAGCTCCCTTTCCACAGGAAACATGGTATCTTCTAACAGTGGTGCTTCAGTGTCAGTCTGAGTACTACTACTCACCTCTGTTCTTGCAGTCACTCTGTCCAGTGGAACATCAGAACCTACCAGCAACTGTGGCTGAGTTTCAGACTCACTGCTACAGGGTAGCTCCCTCCATGAAATAGCCACATCACCAGCCCCAGCTTCAGCTGTGGGGTCTGTTTGGGTTTCCCCCAGGTTACCAGACCCACATGCCTGTCTCCAAGCCTGAGTGCTTGCAACTGCATGCACACAACATACTGTATTATAAAAATCATTCCCCATCAAGACATCTGCAGGGATATCCTCAAACATGCCTACCTACTTGCTTCCTTTTCCACCCTCCCAGTCAAGGTGAACCCTGACCAGATGTTTTTGGAGTGGGGTCCCTGCTAAAGTTTTATCTGGAGTGGACTGCCCAAGCAAGTACTGCTCCTGTTTAACCACTGCAGGCTTCATAATGCTTATGTCCTAGGCTGTCTCTGTCTTAGCAGTGGCCTGTCTTCCGTCCACTAAGATAAGATACAAACTCCCATGATAGTTTGGTATCCCTGTTGCCTCCAGACAACTTACCACTGGCATGCTGTTATTCCCACTTGCTGGCTCCCTCACCTTTTGTTCTCCACCTTGCTTCAGCGGACATTTGCATGCTACATGGCCCTTCTGGTTACATTTAAAACATTTTACCCTTGACCCTGGCCAAGTATCTGAACTAATGGCTTCCCCTGCTACTGGTGGCCTCTGTTGGGGAGGTTTAGGCTGCGCACCATGAGTTTCCTTATATACATATCCATTTGTATGCAGTCGTACCCTGCTTGCTAAGTAGAGATCCCCTTTTCTCCCCAGCTCATATGCAGGGTTGCACTCCCGGTCTGCCAACCAGATTCTCATGTCCTCAAGAAAAGTGCTATGGGCTTCTTCCCTCACCAAAAGATCTGCCAGCCTTTCAGAAGTGATGACCTGACACTCACTCACCCACCAATAAACATAAGTACTTAACTCAGCAGTATAATCACATACACTTTCATCTGCCTTGCATCTGTACTCAATAAACATATTTCTGTAATCTTTGGGTGTTAACTTAAAATATTACAATAACCATTGTTTAACTTTATCATAGTTTAAACATTCAAACAGTATCAGACAATTTAGAAACGGCAGTTATAGCTTTACCGTAGAGTAAGGAGGTCAGGAACCATACCCAGAGCCCTTGGTCAATATTATACTGTTTAAATATTCTTTCAAATATATGAATAAAACTATCAAAATGATCACCCTCTGTAAACTATGGAAGAAATTTACTAACCTTTATAACTTCTGAGGTTTGATTATTCCCTTCCCCATTACCTCCATAATCCTGATGAAGAGTCAGCATCTCCCTCTTATGTTGGCACTATTTCTCCTTTTCTTCAGCCGCCAAACACTACAGTCTCTCATTCTCTTCAACCTCCTAATGACACCATCTCACCACTGATTCTGACTCCAAATTTTGGCCTCCAATTCAAGACTCTAACTCCAGATGGGTTTTTATGTCCTCTGAGGAAAAGTTGAAATGTCTTGTTTCTGAAAGCTGCATGTCCCCATCACCAGACTGATTGTCTTCATGGATGCTGGCCCATGCTGCAGCTGTGATTAAGGCTGAAATCATTTCCTCATTATGTTGGCATGCATCAGTCCTTTAACTTCGCATACTCTGGCCAACTGGTTCTTTGTCATCTTGCCATAATCCTCTGCTGACACCTTTGTCTGCTTTCCCTGTCTAAACTAAACAACCAAAAAAAACCCCCTGTGAAAATGAAACTCTGCATGTTTACCTTGTGGCTGCTGAGAGTACACACACCTTTAGTGACACGGCCCACAGGCTACTGAAGTTCAATTAATATCCCACTGCTGCCACCAGTATTTGATGGTCCCTACTCAAGGCCAATATTCAAGGAGCCTCAATCCTCACCACTGACACCGATGAGGGACGGACACTAGGAACAAAAAGGGGTACGCATATTATTTCCAGATGCAGCTCTCTCTGCACCAAGCTCAATTTCCCTTAATTCATTACATCCAAGTGACGCCTCCAGGTGCATCTGCAGTTAACTCCTACTGGCACCTCTAGGCGTCAAATATTACTTGTTCATATTTGCATCAATAATTCCAGAATCATGTATGTACAAGGTTTTAAAAATTTTTCAGCATAAAGCTTACACAATGGCAACCTCAACTGCATTAATATTTGACCTCTGTCTAGTGCAGGTGAAGAGATATTAACTGTTTTATTATATTAATTTATATAGATATAATTTTAACATTTTTCCAAATATCTCAACAGCCAAGTAACACAGACAGAACTCCTTAGCCTCATATGAAAGCTGTCAGCTAGATGAATAAAATGCTGCTGACAGTATGTGTCTAACATGAGTGGTTGCTGAGATATTGTAAGTTGTTTACAAAATATTGCACATTTAACAATTGCTGTTTACTGTCACTTAAAAATTCATTTTAAGACCTAGAACCTAAAGAATACTGCCACTATAAAAATAGTTTGTGTGAAGAGTTTGCCATTTATACTTCTTTCATAACCCCATAACCAGAGATATGAAAATTTGTTTGAAAGCTGAGGACATAATTTGATTCTGTCAAAAGGCTTAGGCTCTGCCCATTGGAGGTTACAGTGCACACTTCCAGAGCTCCATTGGAGTGAATGAGTTAACAGCACACAGGCAGCATTCCCGTCCTGAGGCTGGGTTTCCCTCTCTCTCACTGAGCCCCAAGTAAGACCCCACACTGACCACAGCTATAGAGTCCTCAGTCGAATGTTTCAAGCCAAATCCTCCACCACCCTCTCTGTGAAACCAGTGTTTTGTGTCCCTGCCCCAAGTAGCTGACACACAGATTTTGAGATTTGGTTTTCACACAGACACATGTACACCTGAGATAGGCTGGCACAGATCTACCCAGCTATGCACCCCTCTGCCCAGATTATAAGGTAGATTCACTTCCACCAGCCAGCTACTTTAAGGCTCTTACAAGGGTATTCAATCATACTGAGTGAAATTAATACTAAAACAAATGGTAGTGTTGATCAAACAGCAAGGCTTTCAGGAGTGGCAACAGTGTCACTAAACAAATATAAGTACTTTCAAAGGTTAAAATATTCTTTAAAAGACCAGCCACAATGAAAAGTATAGTAATATTTAATAATAAACAAATAGAAAATATGAGAATACTGAATGCGTATTTACAATAAATACCAGAGTTTCAATCACAGGAAATATTAACAATAACACAGATGGATAGATTCACACAGATACAGAAAAACAGTGCTTAACTTATCTCACTATATTTTCCTGACTGATCTAAAGAATTACTATTCCCTGGTTACTTACTAAAGCAAGGCAATATGAAGTGTGTTGAGTTGCTTACTACAGCAAGGCAAGATGAGGTGTGAGGTTGATATTTATGAGAGATCTTTCCTGTCAGGTTCTGAAAAACAAAGTTCTGCTGCAAGAGTTCTAGAACATCTCTCACTAAATCATTCCGGTGCTGGTTACAGAATGACATTGTATCTATCTGGTCACCTCACTCTGGTACAATGCACACCCAGAACTTTGCTAAGATCTGTTGCAGGATCTGAAATCTGTAAAACAATTTCAAAAACTTACACCCTTCTAGGATAGTTTACCCCTAAAGACAATAGAGTAAGATTCCTAATCCTGGTTTACCCAGACATTTTTGTCTCTGTCTGCCGTCAGACGTGTAAGATAAAATGTTTATTGCCTAAACCAACCCATGTAATTTTCAACCTATTTTTCAAAATTAGCTGGGCTCTAACTTCTTCCCTTCCAGAATTCTCTGTTAAATGTATACATTTAATCAGTTATAATAATACTATCTGACATACATGTATATCTCTTTTCTGCCCAGCAGGACCCACTGTTGATGTATTTTTAACACAGGCAACTTTGCAATTACATTTTAACACAAGCATCTGTACAAATACGTGTGATAGTCAAATGACATAAAATTCTTTACAAAACTCCAGCTAGCTATCCTGCATATGTCACACATGGACTGCCCTACTCGCCCTGGCAGAGATGACAACACTACCTCATAACATTCCTTAAATACTCAATCCCTCCTGAAAACTGCAAATTTGTTTCCAAATATCCACAAGTAAAAAAAAAAATCCAGAAGTATAGTTTATACTTGTATAAATCACTGCCTAAAAATATAGAACAAATTTCCCTAAATGTGTGAGTAAATAAAAAACCATAGCTATACAGCTAACTTCAGTACATCAGTGGATTATAAAATATTTCAAAATGTATTCACTCCATGGGTGTCATATAGTTAGAATATTAGATAACACAATTAGTACAACTTTTATAATGAGATATCCTCCATCAAGACTACAATTATACTTTTTCACAACTTACACCGACATTTTTTCCTAAAGACTGTCAATAAATATCATTCACAACTTTGCTGAATGTATTTTTGTATTTTGAGAACAGTGTGTGAGGAAACTATAACATTTAATCCCGGGGCTTTATGGCAATCAATCTTAATTGCCATAGCAATTTTAACCTAGATTCCCTTTCTCCACCTCTTGGATTAGCATCACCCCTTTCTAAAATACAAAATTTATAATAATAAATTCCCTTATAACTAATCATATGTTTATAAAAGTCTGGTATTTTTGTTATAACATCCTAACGATGTTCATATATTCTTTTCTGTAGGGCCCATTAATGTTTTCCCCACATAAAAAAACTTGTGTATCCTGTACATACGGCAATGCAAACCACAACAACAGTTCTACAATTACCCCTTACAAGCTTAATTTTGCTATTCAAACTATTATCATGTACTGTGCTCTCTGCTTCCAAAATATGTGGGCAATGGGCATTGCTTACATGAGACACATTTTGAGGTACCCCTATGTTTAAACTCACCACCTTGGATGTTACCATTACTGTTGTTTTCTAAAGGTTGTTTGAAATCTGATGTTGTTTTAAACACAAAATATGTACTATATCCTAAAATTTCTAATAATGTAGGGCTAAATTTCAGAATATTCCAGGTATTATTAATAATGGATTTTATTTTGATAGACCACACATTATATTAAATGACCGATGCCCTGTCAAAGGATGATGTGGGCATGAACGTGGAACCCTCATCAGAGTTCTTATTCTTTTGATAAACTACTAAACCCACACCAGATAAATATTTGTGTCCCTCCCCACTGTGATAAAACAGCATCAGTAATATTTAATATAAACTCTAATGGGTATCATCTTTCCACAAGCGTTTTAACTACTTTATCTTATTCATTTTTCATCTTGAACTAGTTTGAAGTCATATAGTACACTGTCCTTTGATAAGGCTCTTTTTATAACTGATAGGATACGAATTATCAAAATTCAAGTACAAATTGCTAGAAGTGTGTTTCCTATAGATTTTAGAAGTAAGCCCATCCACTTCAGATGTAATCAAAGTGTCCAAATCATTTATGCTGTTTATATCAAAATAGTAAATTTGAAAAATGTAGTTGAAGCATCTAAATAATCAACAAATTTCTTACTTAACTCTTTCGGTTCTTCACATACCACAAATATATCATTCCACATATCTTGAGTATAACCTACAATATTTGAAATATTCAGAGTTAAAAATATGATATTTTCCTATGCCAGTAATACTAGATTAGCATAGGTTGGGGCACAAACTGCACCCATTGCCATACCCCTGATCTGCTTAAAGAGTTCTCCCTCAAAATAAATAAAATTATCTTGGACCATTAACATCAAATCCCTGACAAGTTGAATCTCTTCCACTGAAAGAAACCGATACCCAATCAGACTTTCAAAAAGTGTGGGATTTTTGACCATAGATGTAATTGATTTGTTCACCTCCATTCCTAAGGATGAGAGATTGGATTTATTTCATGAAACTTTTATTGGGTATCAGTTTGAGCTGGGATATAGAAACTGAATTGCCTAAAGATAGTAAGGACATATTAAGTTTAATGCTGTTGACCACCAAAACAAGTATAACAGAATTACTGAATTTTGTAAAGGAGATAAAGGGATCGGAGGTGGGATATTTAGAAAATGGAGGGAGCAAACTTCATAGAAATAAATGGAATCTGTGTGAACAATACTTGCAGAATAATGCTCAGGAGAAGTGACATTTCAGCGAAAACAGGACTTGAGCAATCCATGCAATGTTAAATTGAATAATTGTTAAGAAAGAAGATATATGCTATAATACATGAAAAGGAAAATCATTGCAATGGTTTGTTTTCTGTTTTATAAAAGTATCGACTCCCTTTTTCCCATTTTCTACATTGTGTCAAGGTATTTTGCCAACTGTTACTATCTCTGTCTATTCAATGCTACTCCGCTGCCTTCTTTAACACTCATGCCTGGCTATTGTGGGCCTTCTCTTATGCAGTCCATCCACCTTTTTGCTGGATGCCATTGTTTCCTCTTGCCTTCTTCCTGTCTGTTCCAACTCTTCTTGACTAGATTGTTTTCTGCTTTTCTGAACCACTGTAATCTGTTCTCTTTGACCTTTTTCTGCAATTAGAGCTGCTTTGGGTTCTGTTATGTCTTCATTTCTTTGTCTGTCCTACAGTGTGCATCCTACCACCCATTTCAGGCACTTTGTCTCCATCAGCTCTAGCTTCCTCAACTGTTTTTCCTTAACTGCACATGTTTACATGCCATGCAGCAGTACTGGTTGCACCACTGTTTTGTACAACATATTTTTCATCTTCTTTGGCATTGTTTTGTCATATACTGCACCTAACACTATGTGCCAGTTGGCTGAGCCCCTCTAATTCTAGCTTTGGCCTCTTCATTCAGACTTCCCTTCTCCTCAACCACCTCCCCACAGATACTTGAAGGTGTTAACCTGTTCCACTGTTTTCCCTTCTTCCTCAATTCTCAGCTTCTGAGCTCCAGCGTTTGCTCCATTACAACTGTCTTACTTGTACTCAGTTTCGTTTATAAATGTATGTCACTGTGTAATGTAGGAAGTTAATAAAGGTGTTAAAAAAACGATAAATCCTGAAATTGTTGATAGGAGATTTTTAAGCTGGAACAGAATCTTTTTGTTCTGTTTTGCTAGAGGAAACATTAAAGAATATCAGTATCCTATAGGCTATACTGGTGGTAACAAAAAAAAACATAGTTCTGGAATTCCTGGTCTTCCTGAAAAGGAACAGGAAAGGTAGGGAACCTTTCAGAAATCTGCCTACCCATTCCAGCAAAAAGACTTCTACTGGAACCACTCTTTGCAGTGGAAATCTGCAACACTAGACTGGAAGTTAAAAAAATTGTTAAGGAGACAAAAACCTGACTTCTGTCTAGCTGCATGGTACAGAGTGATAAAGCATTGCTTGTGCCCGAGATGAGCCAGGTTTAGTTATTTGCCAGTGCCTTGGAGGGAAGGATGGAGTAAGAGGCCAACAGCAGCTGTTCCCTTACAAGGAGAGAATAATTGTTTAGTCCTACTACAAGACCATCCTTTGGACTGAAGTCTGGAAGTGAGGGCTATATTCAACAGATGCAAAAGTATGAGCCCATAAAGAAGTTCATGCACTCCTGCTAAGTATTGCTAGGGCACTGGGTGGTGCAGTGGTTAGAGTTGTTGCCTCACAGCAAGAGGTTCTCTGGTTCGATTCTCAGCTAGGTGCCTTCTGCGTAGAGTCTGCTTGTTTTCCCTGTGGTTGTGTGGGTTTCCCCCAGGTACTATGGTTTCTTCCCACATTCCAAAGACATGCGTCTGGAGCATTTCTTCCAGGGCCTCCTCTGAAAATGGGCTCTGTCCCAGTTGGACTTCCCCAGAAAAGAAATGTTAAATAAAATAAATAAATACAGAAGCATGCACCTACACCAGGGTCTATGTAGTGGGTATTTCTCTCCTTTTGCCATTCATCAGTCTTCTAGGACAGATGTGGGGACATAGAAATCATCTAGCACCCATTGAGATTTCCTAGTTCCTTGGATTTCATCTCTCCCTCACTAAGATCCTGCAGTACTGGTGCTGATGGGGGAATAAATACATCAGTAGGAGAATCAAGGTTTGATGACTGCAGTGGCTGTTTGGTACTAAAAAATTGTAACTTCTGTTTTTCTTCTATGAAAAGATCCATTTTGGATATGAACTACCACAATCAAAGGCTTCAAGTTTACTGGGACAACTACTTCCAAATGTAATTTCTGTGGGACACGCATGGCTTACAGATAATGAATTGATGCTTTTTGAGTGACTTTGTTTTGCTCTATTGTTTTATATAAAACATTGTGGTGGTAGTAGTGTCTGTCCTGGTCTGCACTTCTTTTCATGTGGACATAAGTGCTGCATACTATGTTAATAGTACTATAACCTGAAAATAAAAAAATAAACTAGTGTTTGAATTATGTGACATGGACAGGGTCTTCAGTCATCATTAAAGTTCCAAAATGAGATCATATTCCAATGTATGCTCCAACATTGGAATAAAATATCTATTCTTATTAAACATAATGAAATCCTCACCATATTTTAGGTGAACCTTGATAATTGGATGGATAGCTGTAAATGCTCCCCAGACATATCTTGTGTCACTCTTCTGGAATCAAGAAGTGCCATATGAGAGTGGTGCTGGCAGGGCTTTAATGGTCCTTGGACTGATTTGCCGTGTAGATTCTATAATCTTTTGATCTCATCCCTTGTGTTTCTGTATGTCTGCTTTCAAGTATCCTGAACTGTAATGCTTACTAATGCCTTCCTCTCTGTATCGACATGGTGTTAGAAGTAAAGACAAAGGAAAAGACACAACAGGACATAGTATCAGATAAAAAGCACCTCTGTAGAAGTAAGGGGCACTGAGATTTTTTAAGAAGTAAGATATTTTTCAGATTTGTTTTCTTTGCTGTGAAGTAGCCATATTGCCACTGCTGCCATCTGCTTTTCTGTGGGACCTGTACCACATGCACCACAAAGCCAGGCCAACAGTATGCCCAAGCAAGCCTTAAATAAGCTAACCATTCATTGAGCTAATTCTAGAATTAATCTTGCTTTTCATATTTTTGGGAAACGTTTGCAAATTTAATTCACTACTACCTTGCACACAACAAATCTAGTAATGTATCGCTGTTTTCACATTCACCTAACCTAACACGTTTGTTTTATTTCTTCAATTCTTGGCTTGAAGTAATGGCTTTATTAATACAATGTCTGAAGCTGCAGGGTAGGATATCTAAAAATTGGGGTCTTGGTATCAGTGTTTTGTGTTGGTATCTTATTGCAAGTGGCCTTAGAGACGAGGCAGAAAGAATCCAATATCTCATCTCAGATTATTTCATAGGCAAGAAAGACATTAGGCTACAACCCATTAAGCTATTTAACACATTTACTTCTAAAGAGAAGGAAAATGGCCAAGTAAGTAAACAAATTCCAGGCATAGTGTGAGTCAAAGAAGAATCAATCAATGTACGAGACATTTTTTTTTACTAAAATTCAAGATGATCAGGTAGCTGCTGTGATCTTAAGTAAAGTGTACTAGACTGTGAATTTGGAAACTTGGCTAATTCACTTATGAGAGAATCAAAGTGATCAGCTAAGAGCAGACAATTGAGAAAAGCTAGTTTAACACTGGAAAAGCTATAGTTGTATATAGAAGAAATGCATAGTCAAATATGCAACTTAAAAGTATCACAGAAGAATTAGAAGTATGCAAAATAAAGAATGTACGTGAAAATGAAGTCAAAGTATAAATTCAGTAAAAGTAGTAAAAACAAAAATAAAACTGGAGATGACCACATGACATCCTAAATGGTGCCTCATAGCATAGAGCAGACAGAAAACCCACCATGTGATAATGTTGTGGTTTTACTATCAAAACATATGTATGTAAAGGTAAAAATCAAGTTTACAGTCCATGTTGCAGTAATAATCATTTTGCCAGAGTGTGTTTGAAATGGAAGCAATGAACAGCAGCAAGATACTGTTGCTGATTCAAATGCTCGGTCAAAAGCAAGTGTTTATTGGCATAGGTGAAGTGCATTTGATGAATACTTAGTATGCTACACATACTCTTGAGAGTCATGAACAATTGCAAAGGCTTTGCGAAGTCTACACAATATTAACTTGTTAGCACGATGAGCAGCAGTGTTAATAGTATATGAATGCTGCTCATCATGCTAATCAAATGCAAGCATGTTTCCATGGCCAGTAAAAGTGTTAGTGGCCAGGAGACCATGTTGAACAATACAAGAACACACAGTATGCAAACAGGCTTGTCTATGGGGAGGCCTGTTAAGCGTGCTTGTGTAGACAGCACAAAGAGCTACATCAGGGAAATAATGCATGCAGGGAAAGTGTGCATGCACATAAATGAACATATAAATACGGAAATAAGTAAAAGGGGATGTGAAATGGCAAGGGCAACTACAGTATATGGGTTACCAGATAGGAAAAGTGTACTGAGGACAGTTTGCACAGAAATCAAAGAGATGTATATAGAAAGATATAAGAGAGGAGGGTATATGTTCAAATTTTAGTATGATAACTGATGTGAAGGTGCTTATGTCACAAAAACAAATTTGTAATAGTAAAATTTTGCAATAGGTTCATAGATTAGTACTAGGCTAACTACCCTTGAGGGCCACTGTAAGCCTAGCCAATTACCTCATATCAGAATCAAACCCTGCACCTTGTGTTTGTAAGGCAAACACATTAACCATTATGCCAACCTCCCAAGCAAGCATGTCAGAATAAATAATGGCGGTCACAATTCTTGAGTAAATGTAAGTAAATAGAAGCAGACATGTCATAGAATGTGGCAGTTACACAGATAGGAATTACATAACATATGAATGTCATTTTACTTGCTGAGCTGAGCTGAAAGTTTGCAAGGGCAGCACATACATAATGGGATAGATGCACAGTGTGCATTTCATCAGTATAACATGTTGGAAAATAGGAATGGTCAGAAGTCATAATCTCCTTTTGCAAGAACTGAATCATTGCCATCAGTGTCAACATTGATCTGTGTATTAATTGTGTATGCTACATATGTATAAGGAGGATCACCCTTGAAGGGAATTATAACCTCAATATTCTAATAGTTATGTATCCCGTATGTAGGTGGGTGTGGTGTTATAAATGTGGGAACAGAGTGTGACATACATAATACCCTTGCGTAAGGCACTCCTGCCTGACACAGTTATTGTGCCAACACATAAGAACAGATGCAAACCCCACACCTTGATACACTGTATTCCCCAGAGCTGTGTATTGTCAGCATCTGCCACAGGAGACAGCAGTGGGTATTGTGATAAACAAATGAAATTAATGTATGAATTAAGAAAATATCCATGAGAATTAATGTCATATCAGGATGTCAGACTGATGGCGATTAAGTGAGCATGCTCATGTGCACACAATTCTTATCAGCCCTCTTGGGCTTGGAGCATACTCGTGTACAACAAAGTACTCAATACATGTGCCAAGGTAGCACTTTCACCATTACGTTTGCAGAACAAATGTATACTTTCAGGAAATACAAAGCTACATTCACATGTGTTCATGTAACGTGTTTACTTCAAAACAACAAAAGACCACATTACCAGAGATGATGTCACCAAGATAACATTGCCAAAACCTGAATGCCGAAAGATTTCGCAAGGTAGGTAACCAGATGGCCAACAAGGAGAAATTTGTCCTTTTCCACAATGTGGTGTGATCCCAGAGTTGGTATATTTAGTTAAGGGGGGTGTTGGGGCATAGCCCCCCTCCTGGGTGGGTTTGAGTTAGTATGGTGTGTTTCATTGTTAGATGATGGCCAGTTGGATACTTACCCTGTGAAATCCTTTGGTATTCTGGTTGTTCATGAAGGTCAGGTTTCAGCGATGACATTTTTGGTAATGTGGTCTTTTGTTGTATTGAAGTAGACCCATTCATGTAACATATCAAGGGATAAGTCTGACATGATGTAATGGTTGTGTGATGTCAGTACTTTCACACAAAATGAATCCTTATGCTAGACTTCCACTTCAAGCTGTACAGCTCTTCCATATAGTACAACAGCTATTAATCACATTTGCCAGAGTGGAACTGTTATCACGGCTTTCAAACTCCACCTATGTGAAGTCATTCAGTCAGCTGTACTTTATCTACTAAAAGTTGAGGGGGGAGGCTTCTGACACTCTATACATACAAAGTATAATTGGGGTGGATGTCTTTTCTGCAGAACGGTTAAGGACACAAATGCATACAGTCACTCAGTACTGGTTTGGAACACTTGCCTAACAGTTACTAAAATCAACACTATAGTGGGATCAATGTGTGTACAATGGTATAATAAGTGAGAATCATGAAGCCTGATAAGGGAGAGGGGTGGTCATAATGGACTCTGGGATATACTCAGGCCAAGTGTTAGAATTGCTTAATAGTAATTCCAGGTACATGTAGGTATCCAGAAATGAAATAAATGTGACCTACAGGAAAATTAATTTGGCCCTAGATAACAATTTTTTTGCAACAGATAATTAACAAGAATTTATATGACTTTTTGAGTAACCCTAGGCCTTTTATACTATTAATTTTCAGGATACCTAAGGGTCATAAAAACCTTAATGATCCACCCCTCACACCTCTAGTGGCAGTTTTGGGCTCAAAAATGATATATGTAGATAGAAAGCTAAAACTTATACCACCTTTAAAAAACCCTCTCTTGATGGATTCCTGGGATTGTTTGGTTAAAATTTCTGACAAATATAATGACCCCAGTGTGCTGTTTGTAACAACTGACATTCAATATTTGTTTTCAGTGATTCCTCACTCAGTTGGTTTAGAATTGGTGTCAGAAGTCATTGTTAGAAATGAATATTTATCTAACACACAGCTGCAGTTAGTTATGGAAATGTTAGAACTGGTGTTAGACAACAATTTTGTTTTCTGCAAAGGCAAGTACTATAAACAAACCAGTGGCATTGCCATGGGGGCAGTGTGGACCCCGTTTGCAAATTTGGTGTTACTGAACTGGGAGCAGAATGATGTGTTTAGTTCAATACACTGTTCCAAAATGCTAGTGTACTTATTCTTTGTGGATGGCATCTTTATTCTCTGGAGAGGTACTAGAGACAAACTAGATGATTTTGTTACCTACATAAACCAAACTATGGAATATTTGAGATTTATTCATAATGTTGGAACAGAGGAAACAAGTTACTTGGATGTAAAATTAGAGAAAGATTTGTTAAACATTAATTTAAATCGAAGATTTATAGGAAGATTAATTTTTCTAACTCTTACCTACATTACACAAGTAACCACCCCTTCCACCAGAAAAGAAGTATCATTAAAGGCCAAATGGTGCATATTGCCGTTATGGCATTTAAAATAAAAGACTTGGAACAGGAACTAAATTTTGTGGCTCAGATGTTTATTGAGTGGTGTTATCCAGAACTGATGGTTAAAAATATGAAGGAAGAAATTGAAAAAGGGTGGGGTAAATATATATCCCATTAATTGGTTCCTCTGATTTAACTGACAGAGTTAATGTCCAAGGCCATGATAACCTCACAATACAGGACCTGCAGCTACCTGACAATGGGAGTACTGCCCGAATTGGACAAAAGGATGATTTCACAAGGTCCCTGATTTTTAGGGATGGCTCTGACACCAAAGAAATCCAAAGAATTATGCAGAAATACTGGCATATTTTATCTTCAATGCCTAACGAACCTGATATTTTCTCCAGACCCCCCCCCCTTTTTCTGTTTGATCTTCACATGTTTCTTTGTGATATAAAAAGAGGGCCAATGCAAAAAAAAATACTTGAAGGGGCTTCTAAGAAACAGGGTGGTAAGAACCTTCTTGGGAAAGTGGGAACTGTTAAGTTTGTTCAGTCTACTATGTGGGGAAAACAGAGAGACAGTTAAAAACTAGGGTCTATGAACACCATTATGAAATGTCTAAATGTATGGAAACTAATGCACTTTACAAGCATATGCAAGACTGTCCAAATGGGAGATTTATATTTTGAGTGTTAGAGCAAGTTGAACCAACCTGAGGGATGGGGCAATGGTAAACTTTATTGAAGTACTGTGAATTGTTATGACAGCTGCGGTTAAATGCAGGCACACCCCCAGGGCTTAATGGTCAACATTCACTGGGTCCTGTATTAAAAATGTGGGCTGCTAAGTTGTGATGGAAAATGTTTATACATTTTTCTTTCAAATGAAAAATGGTTTTAGGAATGTGTGAACTGTGAAAATACTGTTTGTGTTTTTAAACATTTGTTTTCTTAATATTATTTTGCTGTGAATTTTATACTAATTTTAACAATGCTAGTTTGGATTTTGTAATGGCAGAAAATGATGTCAAATGTTCAGCCAATGATTGTTCTTTTTATTTGTAGAATGACTGGTCTAAATCAAGTGGAAAAGTGTGTTTACTTTCTGATGAAGTCTTCTAGTGAAATGAAAGCAATAAAGTCTGTGGAATAAAAACTTAAGATAGATACTGCTGTTCCTGCTGGTGCTGGTGCTTTTTTGTGGTGTGTTCTCAGACTTGGAGCTGTTTACCAGGGTCTGTTTCATTCATATTTGCTGATATGGCAGAGTAAGGTCAATGTTATGATCAATAGTACATACATACTGATGACTTATGCAAGTTATGCTGTCAGTGTATACTGCACAACTGAGGGGAACATCTACCTACCTGTCTTGTGTATATGAGACGCACACAGTTGTGAAACACAGAATGGACAATGAGTCATTCATGGATCATCAGGTTCATAGGTAGGTACTAGGCTATTGGCCCTGGGGCCTATACAAGCCCAGCGAAAAAGGTACCCTGGCTTTTGCCACCCAAGAAAATAATTTTCCTGTGCCACTGTCAAGCAGGTTATGATGATTGTATATAAACCTTAATGAATGGTACTGATTAACTATGGTATGTGGTCATGCATGGTCCATGTGGACTGCCAATACTTAGTGTTCCAGTGCAGGAGGGATAAAATGATGATTCAGTGTATCAAGGCTGTATGTGGTTGTTCATCATTTGTACGTGTCAGTGCTACAGTGCAGACCCAACTGTACAGAATGAAGTAGGCAATGAACCACACAGTTCACTGCATTTCACATAAGTACATTCTACAATTTACAGGCAATGAAGTAGTATCATCCAGTAGCAATACTTATTTTTGTTCAAAATCACTTCTTAAAGTACAGTCCTGAGAAATGTATTTACACAGATGTTGGCAAAGTGTTAGTGCATGCATGTGCAGACTTTGATGTGTTGAACCAGTGTTTAGTGGCAACCTTTGTGCATATAATAAGCACAGAGGAAATGTTGTGATTCTGATTACATTTACAACAGATCATTTTTCTCTTCACATGTTGCATACATATGTTCTGCATGCTTTGTTATACCTTTCAGTGTTTGCTCCAAAGCTCAAATTACAAATGAAGTGTTGTGTTTGTCTTCCCCATTTGCGCAATGGTACACCTTGAGCAGAAGGAAACAGTGAAACACTACAGTTGGTGTACCTTCTACAATGCAAACAGGCTTAGTGGTGATGTGTGGACGTCAGCACTTTGGATAGTACTTAGTGGAGAAAATCCACTTATTAACCTAGCTTTCTCTATGGCACAAGGTGTAAACTATTTGAGCTAACTGAGTTGAAGCAGGGTTCATCTCCAGTGTGCAGATGATTTTACAAAGAATGTTAGCATGTCATTATTATATTAACTTTTTTTCATGACTTTAAAAATATTTAGGAATGACTATTATAAATATGTATGCAAAATTGTGTATGTAATAGCTACTGAAATTATTTTTTTAGCCTACAAACATATGAGACATGCTTTGCAGGAAATTGCAAGTTAACTGGGTGTACAATAATACCTGAAATACCATTTAGCATGGCATACTACAGTTGCTCATTCCCAGACCTCATGCAACTGCTGAGCACTGCAACTGATAAAACAGGAGGGGCTTAGAGAGATACATAGGCAGCTCATTCACAGAAAAGACACTTATGAAAACAGGCAGTATTCGTTTCACCTTCACCTAATACTGGATATGAACCATTGTCAAGATGAAAAATTAAGTTTGCAGACTTGATCATTATATATAGACCCTACCAAGGAAATCTTACGTCACACATATCAAAATCACACCTTTAAAGGGACAGTGATACCCTACTTTGCCAATAGAATATGTAGGTTTATTCTTCAGCATAGTAATGGCAGCCAGAAAATGCCATTGTATGACATTTATATCCACCAGCTTAATGAATAGTCAACTGGACAAAGAGTTGAGAAGAGGTGAAAATAGAGACAGATATAGAGACAATTATTAAAGGGTGGTGTTATGTGTCATTAATGTACATATTTATGAGGTGTTCACAGCATTACTCAGTCATGCTCTGTATAAGTAAGTGATGGCTGTGAGGATGAAGAAGATGTAAGACATGCAAAAACTGATGACATGGATAGAATAAAGGTGGTTTAATAATTCTTCCTTATGGGCATGGATGTATTTGTGAATGCTTTCTTTGAAACAATATTTAAAATCTCCTCATGAGAGGTTGTTACTGGGTAAAAATTCAAGATGTAAACATATCATAGATGTATAACATCACAGTAAGAAATAATGTGATATACATCTGGACTTGAACCCTTGATGTTACGGCCAAAAAGCAATCTTCAAATAAGTGATTTATGTCAAAACTTCACAGAGGAAGCTGTACTTTTGACACATCCAGTAATCAAAGAACTGTTAGGGTAACTATTGCAAATTATTGCCTTTGTTCTGCCTTTACTCTGTATTTTGATAGTGTAGCATGTTTAAGCACCTTTGCGCAAGGATAACTGGTCTACTGCAGGTGATGGCAATAACTGACTAGGTTTTGCCATAGCACATGAACATCCATTCCTTGTCACTTAGCATTGGTGCATGATGCCAACATCCACACAAATGCTGAGGCAAAGTAATTGAAGGCTTTCTTATGGGCCATTTCTGGCTATGTGTGCTGTATGTGATTGTATGTTTTGACCAGATTAAATGCATGAAAAAGGGGTTGATAGGAAAGTGGTGAAATGTGGGGAGACACAGGAGAAAGAATAGAGGAATTTGTAGGAAGTTAATGTTGAGAACCATAGCTATCCACTTCTTCACACATAAATGTTGAAGTGTAGCCAGAATTTGCTTATTTTGGACTGTCACCACACCAAGAGTAGGTGACAACAGAATAATTTACAACCAACTGTACCAAATCAAGTGTGTCAGGAAGGCACATAGGTGAAGTGGGGAGCTATGTATGAGTGGTTATTTTTTTGTAGGACAGGAGTTCATTTATTACTTTTTTTTTCTTTCAAAGAGAGAAATGTTGGGGCAGGTCCTTAATAATTCTTCCTCATGGGTGTGGATGTATGTGCAAATGTTAGTGTCGGTAGGAAGATTAGGTGAGGAAGCAGGTGCAGACATACAAGCAAATAATACTGACAAGTATGGTGATGGATACAGAAGGCTGGGGAATACAATGATTGGAGATAGGTAAGGGGCATCAGAGGTGCACCCATGTCAAGCCTGAGAACAGTAAAAATCTAGTCCTCAGCCTGAACTGTCATCACTGTCTTCTGTCTCAGTTTCCTGTGCCAGTGCTCGACATGGCATCATCTTGGCAATATGATGAAGCACCTTTTTGACACAGCCAATTCGGCCACCAAGGCCTTTCTCCAAAATACACTCCACCAGCCCTGTCAATTGTTGTTGGGTGACAAAATCAACACCTCCACTAATACTACTCCTAGAGGGTACCAGTACACCAGCTGCCATGGCAGTGCTACCTGATGTAAATGGGGCAAGTAGGGCAGGGGTTATAGAGGCAGTGATGACAGCTTGGGACCATGAAATGCTGGATGTTGGTGATCCAACCTTTGGCAGGATAGCAGGCTGATGAGCAGTGGTTGGTCTACCTCTGTTTGTTATATGTCAGGTTTTGTAAATAGAAATGTATGACAACAGAACATTTTTTAAGCCATATATCTCCTCACAAAAAAGAAGAAAGAAAGAAAAAACAACAGGAGAGAAGGGGTGAGGGTGAGACAAAAAAGATAGAAAATTAGATCAATGACATATCACATGACTATATAATTTCAGAAAATAAACAGTTATGGTTATCTGTCTATACACCTTTGTCACATTCAGATATACTGGGAAGGTCTTGCTCTGTTGTACCATTAAGCAATTGTACTGCTATGATAGCATAAGTACAATTGTTTATTACAGTATTGCCATATTGCATACAATTACAATAGTTATTAGGCTTACAGTAAGACCTGATGCATATGTACCCCTGTGCTTTTCTGAGGTGAGTTAACCTCTCTTGGTGTACCTCATGGCTCACTGCAATGTCTTCAGCAGCTGTACCAAACAGAAGAAGACAAGAGAAGACATGAAAGCATATTGAATAACAGTCTTAGCTGGATACTGTATTTTATATCACTTAATACAGATAGGACAGCATATTTACACAACTGTGGGATGTCAGCAGTCTTAAACTGTTCCTTCCATCAGCTAAGGACATCCGTCTTGTGCTGTTTCAGATCACTGTAGTGTTGATAACAATTATGTCCAGTGTACAGGATGCCAGTTACACTGGAGACAGATTTGGCTACTCTGTTCCAAACCTCAGTCTTATATTGAGACCCAATATAATCCCCATGCAGCAGCCTACAGCTGTAGCACTTCATGAGGAGTGCCACAAATGTCCTGGACATGTCAACACCTCATCTTTGTGCTCTACATTCAGCACCATCGTCTCCCTCACCAGCCATGCCTGCAGAGGTCAGTCAGCAACACTAAATATGAATTGCCACCAAATTCTAATCTCGTGTTTAATGGCTAGTGTGCAAACAAACACAACCATGCCAACTGCATTTGCACAATAATAAACACACAGAGGCATTTGTACACAAATCAGAAGGTATTCTGTGAAACAGCAAAGAAAGTGCAAAACATGGCAGTGAGATTTGCCATGCGTGATGCTCAACATGTTCACACTTTTTTCAGATGTTCAACGCTGACAGCTTCAATGGCTTGTCTTGTTATACTTTATGTTTTGGGTGTTAAAAAGGATGACCTGGCACATAAATTTCTGGAAGTACATACTGTACAAAGTTAGTTAACCAATGTGGAAATCAAACCTAGGGAAGAAAAATTGTATAATTTCAATCAAAGTGATTATTTGTCAGTGTTACAGAACTCCTCCTTTTTAACCATGTTCATTATAGATAAACTGAATTCAGTAAGAATGGAGATTTAGTCCACATAGGCCTAGATATGTTTCTTTAGGAAGTCCTGTGAAATGCATTCCCATGAAACGGGCAGTATTATTGTTTGTAAATTTATATCAGATGGATAGACTTTCAGGAGCTGATTAATACAGGTTGTGGTATGATACATTCATACCTCACTACACATACTGTCCCAAACATAGAGTTGGCCTATGTAAGGAGGGATGATTTTAACTTAAACAATTGCACACACATTCAACTGTGTTTCATAACTTAATCAGTAATGGCATATGCTACTTACAAAAATTAATCATTCCAGTAAACATAATTATGATGCCCATTTGTATGTAGTGTAACCTTCCTACACAAAGTATTGTTAGGAAGTGCATACTGACAAGACTTTGTAAAAAAAAAAAAAAAAAAAAAAAAAAAAATGTGTTATTTGGATTTGAATCCTGGATCACCTGTGTTCCATCTCTAAAGTCAGCGACACTTAAACCTTGTGCCACAGAGACATTTACATAGCACCTGCATGTTCTCCACTTTGCATTCCAAATTAAAGAAATGTGGATCTTCAGTTAATTTACTTAGCCTTAAAATTGTCCTTTTACTATATTCTTTTTAAGACTGTTCTTATGCATACTACAGTGGTGAAGATAATCATTATTTTATACTTCTTTCTTAAAAATTCTCACCTTTAACTTGTTGGCAGATTTATATATTACTAAATTCCTAAAATGAATACTGTCTCTTCCCATTTTTGTAACATTGTTTAAATATGTTACAGATTACAATAATGTTTTACCACACTTCCATTATATAAAATAAAACGTTTATATACTACTACATGTCTAAAAAATTCTGAATTTATAAATAAATTATTTTTCCCAGCCTATCATAAAGATATTGGCATAACTGGGGGACAATTGCCATCCCCATAGCCATATCATTCATTTGTTTGTTTATATGTTTAATTTTTAGATGTAAAAAAAATATAAGATAAAATCACATCTAGAATTTCAGTAAACAACCTTACTTGCTGACATGCAAAAAGACATGATGTGTACATCTCTCTCTATTTACAATTTCTAGCCCCTCATCATTTGGAATCTTTGCATATAAAGAAACCACATCTGCAGTGATTAATATAATTGAATCTTCCACTGTTACTTCTGAAATAAATTTCTTAAATTCAAATAAATCTCTCACATAAGAAGCACTTTGACTCATTAACTCTTGTAGAAATTTATCAAGATAGATGGCCAGTGACTGTTTGTTATCCTGACTGGCCACGATAGGTGTAAAGGTTGGCTCATCTAAACACTTACGTACTTTTGGTAGACCAAAAAAACAACTCCCTAATTTCAGCTTCCAAATTCTAAAATATTCTGCAATATTCATATTAATCGATCCTTCTGTCCACCATTCTTCAATACATGCTTCATTCTTATTAAAAGATTTTATATCATTTACCTGTGCCACTTTATTATAAAATGTTTCATTATTTAAAACTTTCTTTAATTGATCACAATAAAAATCTTCATCCATAACCACCACTGCATTCCCATTGTCAGCTTTTGTTATATTTTCATATCTAATAGGGCATCCTTTTATTTTTAGTTAAATTGTAGTATACATCACTTGTCTTCTCATTTAACAAATTCCTAACATTATTTTCATGTGTTAAAAGGAATACTTCTAACTCATACTAGAAGAAATAATCAAACGAGGTAAACACAGAGACTACATAAAACAATAAAAATCTTGATCAAATGAAATCAGACTGTAGACTAAAAATAAAGCCCTTTAATTCATTTACTATTTTAAAACATGAACTTCATCACAAATTTCATTTAAATGTACACTCTAGACAGTGCCAACAACATGGAAAAGTGTAAAACTAAAGTAACAGTTCTAAATTAAAACAAATATATAAATAGAACCCTGCCCACTAGGTGGGTGTCATTAATTATCTTAACCATCTTGATAAACATTTAATATTTAAAGTTCCATTGAGCCCTGGGGGCATGTCAGCTTAAAGTCTCACTTGCCATTGTAATCCCCTGACCGCCAGGAGAGGGTTGACATCGCCAAAGGGAACTACCACTTTGTCCAAAACTGCAAACTTAAAATTAGAAAAAGGGGAGCACACTAGACTATGTTTAGTTAAAGCATTTTTACTATCTGTGATTCTAATTGCTCTGTTATGCACATTTATTCTGCCACTTAATCTACTTATAGTTTTTCCAATATAGAAACAGCCACAATGGGAACAGATCACAATGTACACAGCATTCTTGGTAGTGCAGTCAAATGAATCTTTGAAATGGAGAGAAAAGTTTTGTGTTGTTAACTTGAGATTATCTCCGATCAAAATATGTTGACTGCAAATACAGTGACTGCAATTACTCATTCTTGTGGGACCAGAAGGTTGTTTCTTCTGATATTTCTTTTAATTTTCCAGAAACAACTTCAATGATGTAGTTTATTTTTTTTACAGAAGAAGGATGAGGTGGGACTGGTCTTAGAGCTTTTGCTAATTCTTGACTAGCTCCAGTTTTTGGTAATTCAGTGCCTGATGCTCTGCAAATCTAATGAGATAGGTAGTGGAAATGTGAACAATCATTACTAACGGGACCTGTGTTAGTAGTAAAACCATATCTCAAAATTGGTTGGTGCCGAGAATATCTATTAGAATAAACATCACAAAAACAATAGTCAATGAGTTCAATGGGGTGTTTTTTTTTCTATAAAGAGACTTCTGAGAAAGTTGCATTCTTTAAAAAACTGATCATCTTCCCTAACAAGTCTACTCATACATACAAATTGGCCCTTCACTTTGTTTCTTTTCATAAATGGGGATGTTGACAGTTGTAGTCCAGATAATTATTTCTAAAGGTATCTCTATGATAAATCATGGAGTTGAAAGTATTATGGATATCATCACATGAAAGGGTAATGTCCAAGAAATGAACTGTTTTACCTATACCTGAGATGGTAAAGTCAAGAAACCATATGCTGTCCTTGATGTTTGAAATAAAATCATTTAATTTGGTCTGAGTGCCCAACCAGAGAAAAAAGTATATCATCAATGAAATACTTGTAGAGACACACTTTGTTGAATCCTTTTAAATAAATAAGTGTGTTGGCTTTCTGGGAACTAAGCACTATATTAGCATAAGCTGGTGCCATTTTAGCACCCATGGCTACACCTTTAATTTGATGGTAAATGTTATCAATGAAAACGAAAATGTTGTTTTCCAGAACTAATTGTAGAAGTTTACAAAGAGTCTGAGCTTTACCCAACTCTGTACCAGCATGGCTCATGAGGTATCTCTCCACTAAGCAAATGGCATCTGCATGAGGAATGCTAGGGTACAGAGCCACTATGTCAAGTGTAACCAATAAAACATTGCTTGAGGAACCAATAAAGTCAGGGGAATCATTCATAAAAATACAGATCTCATTCAGGAATTTCCAAGAGTCTTTCAGACAAAACTGAGAGTTTTGAACTATAGGGTTCAGATAAAAACCAAGAAGTTTGACAATAAATTCATTTTTTTGGAGGAGACAATGTGTCTCAATGGAAGGTTAATTTGATCTTTGTGAATTTTTGGAAACCCAAACATTTTACCAAGACAAGGATTCATGTATTGCATGAAAATGGACTGCATATTGCCGGATCTTGATTCTGACATCCTCGTTACATATTACTCGATCTTTTTTATAACAACCTCATTACAGATTACAAGTTTGACTTCATGCAAGTAGGGAATGTGGTACAGGTTGATCATATGCTCAGAAAATATGCATTAATTCTGTCAGACAGCACACTATCTGGAATTGAACCCTCAACTCAGTACAATAACAACACACACCGTTGTTTCTTATCCTTCTTTGCCATAAATACAGGTCTAGAAGATGTTTCTTTCTCATTTGCTTTAATATGTCGTGATCAATGTTATATTGACCAGTACTTTACAGTAATAATAGTCCACACCATTTTAATGTCCGGTTACCAACACTGCCAGCTAATTCTGAACATCCCCTCCTGTCAGGTTAACTAAAGAAATGCAATATCATGGCCATTTATTTTTCATCTTTGTTTCAATTTGTAATATAGCTGATCAGCATTTCAGACAGATTTTAAGCAGAGGATAGACAGTGTGCTCTTAAGTACAAGGATGTCAATGTTGTTAAGATTGTTCTCATAGCTGTCAAAGTGCTTACGCCTTTTTATTCTAAGTCTACTCTGCATGATATAAACACTTCAGAGAGAACAGTCATGTCAGTTTTGCTTGCTGTTGTAGTCAAAAAAACCCAGAAACAATTGCAAGCTGTTAGCAACTAACAATCATTATTGCTCTTCCCTGCAGTTCTAGGATATGTGCATGCAATTGTGTAGCTACCTACACCCTGTTTACATTCCCTATACCAAGTGTTTTTTTGTTATTCAGGAATACTAATGATTTCACACCTCATTAGCATCTTCGCAGTACTCAGAGGGCAGAATCTACAATATAAAAAGGAAATGGTGTAGCTGTGGCAGTGGAAGGAGGAGGGACTGATTGAATAAAGACAGAGCATTGCTGATAATTACTTGGAGGAGATTGTTCTACCAATCACTGCATTATTTCATAAGTTATATTTGTTCTGTATACAGACTGCTTACATGTTCATTATTTGAATGATTTTCAATATGCAGTGGAAAAAAGAATTTTGCAATGCATGCAATTTTAGAATGCCACTGCTGCTATACTGCACATATGGCAACTCTTGCTGTGCTGTCCATGTTAGTATGGTCGATTCAAAGTATTGTCTTATCATTTGCCATTGCTTGACTGCCTCAACTGTGTGGGTAACTCACTGGTTAGGATGAATGACACACTGGATCAGGCAGTGTCTCTGATGGGACATCTGCTGGGGATGGCTGACAATCCACATGTCTTTGGTGTCACCCTTGGCCTATTGCACCCATCCCCCATGAGAATAATGATGACTGTGCCATGGGCTTTGTTCATCTGGGTTTGACCTAGGGTTGCATATATGTCTGATGTACAGAGTGGATAAGTATGAGACTAACAGTACGCTGGTAGTTTATTTTCTTACGCATTTGTTTGTATACTACAGGTTCTACACCTACATTGACACTACAGTTATAAGTCATGTGTTTTGAAGCTGTCTCTGTGTGATGTTATCCATACACAGACATTACATGGGTAAGTAATAACTGTGGATATTGGATGGCATCAGTTTTAATATTTGTACGTGCTTAGGTTATTATGTGTATTCTTTGACCAGTGAGTGTGTGTGCTGTCATTTGCCTCTTAGTTGCTGGGTGTGCGCACTGACCTTTGAGTCTTAGGCAGTGAGTGCATGTGCTGTCCTTTGCATATTAGCCAGAGCAATGGCATATTGTGCACACTTATGTCATCTGGCTTCCTCTGCAGCTGGAGGTTCTACTTCAGAATCCTTGTCTGTGTGTGCAGGAGATGCTGCCGCTGCCGTTGGTCCAGTAATGTGTGTTCCTGGCCTTTGCTGTACCAGTTACAGCTGTTTCTTCAAGATGCTATTGTGCATCTTGGCACAGACTGAATTTCTGCATAGGTGCCTAGGTCATAATGAAGGGCATCCCCAGATATGTCTAGACAGTGGAACTGAAACTTCATCATGCCAAACACATGCTGTATGATGCTTTTAGTTTGAAGATGGGCATCATTGTATCCTTTTTCTGTGGAAGTGTGTATACATTTTTGATGGGTGTCATCAGCCTTGGTTCCAGTGCATAACCTGCATCACCCAGCAAATGGCCCTGTGGAATATCACTCCTAGCAAACCTGGAGTACATGCGAGAGGTTTGCTATATGTGTGATTCATGGTAACTGTAGATCACAGTGTAATATGTGTGTGTTATATCTTTAAGAAGCAAGCAAGGCTGTGTGTGCATGTATAAATTACAGACATGTGCAATCCCCAGTGTCATTTTATAGAAGCAGCCAGACAGTGAGCATGCACGATCGTAGTTGTTAGTTTGTATATGTTACTTAAGTTATAGTCAACCTCTATAGTGATCTGTTTGTATAAAAATAAAGCTGCTTGAACAGAACCCACAATGACTTGTTTATTCATGTCCTAACACAAAAGCGACATCTTGTCAGAACTGGGATGGAAGAGAGAAGAATATTCAGAGCCATGAGATGTAAACATGACAGCAAAGGTAAAACTGAGAGAAAAGCATACAGACATAACCAGAAAAAATCAAAGGTAATGAGAAATAGTATGAATTATTTTCTTGATGCAAAAGAAGGCAAAAAGGGGCATTACAAGGGTTCAAACTGCATTACCAGGCAAGTGGAATGTACAAAAAATGTTGTTAACTAAAGAAAATGTTTAAGATAAAAGTATTTGATGAAATGATTAACAGTAAAGCAAGAAACTAGCATGTTTAAAGCAAAACGAGTGTGTTTAAGGCAGAATTGGGCATGTTTAGACTAAAATGAGCACAAGAAAAGTACATTGGGCATAAAAAGGGCTTAAACAAGCAAAACAAATGTAATAAGAAAAGAAAAGGGCACGTTAAGCAAAAATAAAGCAAGGCAACTGTATGTGTTTGGGAAAAGTGCTGTTTTTGGGCATAACTATGACTTCGTACTGCATCAAGGGTGTAATTAAAGTTATTCAAAATATCTCAGAGTGTGTAGAAGTGCTTACAGTGTGTGTTTATTACTGTGCATGTATTTCGAAGAGTTCATTGTGTGCAAGGTGCAGCTAGTTCATGCAATTCAGTCAAAGAATAGTTATTTCGAAGAAAAGTTCTTGTGCGGGGTGTGTCTGTTCTCAAAGTGCCACCATTACAGAGTGCTTCTTGTACTGTAAAGAGTTGCCTACCACCATTTTGGGGACATTTCAGTGTGCTGTATGCAGTTATTCACAATGTACAAGTACTTCGAAAGGTATTGAGTTTTGGGCAACAGATGCTCGATTTATTCACATTGCTTGATATCTTTCTTGCATTGATAAGAGGTGTTTCTTACAAAAGACTACAACAGTATTACAGTGCTTGTGAATTACTCAGCTGTATCATAAAGTTCTCAAATGTTTCTTAAAGTGATGACTTTAACAAGTGATGATGCATGACTGTAGAATTTCTGCCTTTATCGATAAAATACCAAGTGATTACTTTAGCATTTCTGCCTTTTCCAATCAAAGATTCTGTAAAATATTGAAAAGCCTGAGAAATTGTTACACAAAGCTCTATAAAGCTTCAAACAGTCCAAAATGTTATTTCGCAAAATACAGTAAAACATCGAGAAGCCTGAGAAGTTATTTCGCAAAGTTTAGTAAAGCATTGAAAAGCCCAAAAAGTTTATTTTGCAAAGTCCAGTTATTCAAAAGTACTATGAGTTTGTTCATTCGCATAATTCCGATAAGCTTAATGAAAGAAAGTAAAAATTCAGAGCACAAAGGCATTGAGCGTATACTGTTTATGCCAGTTACTTATGCACGTGTGTGTGTGTGTGTGTGTGTGTGTATTCGTACATAGTTGCAAGATCCTTCACTGGTATGTGTTATGGCAGATGGATTTCAAAACCCCCAACCACTTGTGTTTGATAAGAAATTTGCAGAAAACTGGAGGATATTTGAGCAAGAGTACAATATTTTCATAAAAGCAGCTTAGGCAGATAGAGATGCACATACCAACACATTCGTTTTGCTAAACCTAGCAAGGTCTGAGGCCATAGAAAGAGAGCATTCATTTGTATATGCAGCAGCAATGTATGAAGGAGAAGGTGCAAACCGCCATGTTGTTGTGCAAGCTGAATCAAGGGAGGACCCGAAGTGTTTCAAGCACAACTTTAGAGAAATGTGCATCCCCCAGACGAATATTACATTAGAGAGACATTTGTTTTACACAAGAGATCAGTAACCAGGGGAAAGATTTGCAGGATGTTCATCGTGTTTCACTGTTGCAGTCATTACAATTGGGTTATCCTGCTGGCAGGCTACCCACAGTCGGCCTGAATTCCAAAGTCTAGGTCCGGCGTCAGTTGCTGTCACCTCCTCCCTGACGTCAGTGTGCCAGGGGTATAAAAGATGCAGCCGATGCCATTTTCTTCAGTCTTTCTTGCCGCGTGATGCCCGAAGCAAAAGCAGTTCACAAGTGCCGGTCAGCCGACTCCTGAGATTTTCAAGTTCGAATTTCAGATCCGAAGTCTTCATAAAAAGCTAAGTACCCCATTGGGGAAACTTTTTTCTTGCTCCAGACCGATGTCAGAAAAAGTTAATAATTGTATTTCTTGTGAGAAGCAAATACCTCATAAGGATTTTCATTCTTATTTTATTCCTTGCCTAGGCCCTGACCATGATGTTGCTAGTTGTCGGTTTTGTGCTAGATTTAACCAACGCACTATTAGGCGTCGGTTCGACTTTGCATTTCATTACTTTGGCAGACGATTTAATTATATAATGCTGTCAGAACAGCCGACTACTGGAGTTTACAAAAAACGCAAAGAAAAAGAAAAGGACAGGCATCCGAAGTAGAAAACCGACAACGAGGCTTCTTCTAGGCCAGTCGCCAGTTTGCCAGTTCTCAGTGAGGCACTTTCGCAGCCCCTGACGACCGCTACTTTAGAGCCACAGGCCGATACCGATTCCCACGTGGAGTCAACCAGGCCTACAGAATTCCCTCAGATGGGTCCGGAGCCGCTAAGCAGGCATCTGCTTCTGAAGGTGTTTTCAGGCCTACACAATTATATGTTAAAACGACTTCAGCTTCAAAGGCAAAAACTAAAGCAGCTTCAAAGACAAAGAAACAAGTATAAAAGCCCCATGGGCAGGCTTCCATGCCTAAAAAACAGAGGCTCAAAATGGCCGAAGACCTGATTACTTTGATCAGGGGTTCTCATCCCCCTCCTGACAAGAGGTCTAGGCAAGAGATAGAATATGAATCTTCAGATCAGGTTTCCATTTCATCTGATTCCTCTTCTGATCACCAATACTCTGTTCCTCCTTATGATGATTCTGATGCTGAAGAATCTATCCCCTCAGTTTCTCCACCTGAGGATTATTCTTTTGGGAAAACACTGCATACCATGAGGGAGCATTTCCACTGGGAGAGCCAAGATTATTCAGAATCTAAGAAAAGGCTCAGAGACTTTCTTTTGCTGCCTCAGCACAGCCCCTTGCTATCTCACCTGTGCTAGACATTGTAGATTATGTATTTTTGGAGTCCAGTCTGGCTCCAGACTCCTTGCCTCCAGCTCCTGTTAAGCCAGACAGATACTACAGGGTTCCAGACTCCCACAAATTTCTTTATAAAAACCCTGCTGCTGACCCAGAAACTATCTCTTAGGGTCCCAAGGGGGTCAAGGCTTCCACTGCAAAAAACCCTACCCCCTCTGACAGAGATTCCTGGGCACTGGACAGATGGGGTAAAAAGATTTACACTTTTGCTACCTTGGCTATAAGGGCTTTAAATTGTCAGTTTCATATGCTTAAATATCAGCAATAAATAATGTCACTGCCTAAACAGAAAATGTCGATAAATTCTGAATGTGCAGAAAATAAAGAAAAGCAGGATTTATTGCATGCAGCTGAACAAGTTGGAAAGCATACTTTACAATGTGGTTTTGATTCTTTGGAGGCCTCCTGCAGAGCCGCTGTTACGGGTTCTGTCCTTAGGAGGCATGCTTGGTTAAAGGAACAGAATCTGCCTGATCATGTTAAAGCAAAATTACTAGATGCTACATTACAGAATGATACCTTGTTTGGTGTTAAAGCAGAAGAGGTGTTGAAGAAAATGGAGGACAAAGCCAAATCTATGCAGACAATCAAGGATTTCTTACAGGTACAGCCTCCAAGATTTAGCAGACACTGGCCTACAAAGAATTGGTCCTTTCCAGTGTCTGGCAGGCCACAAAGAGGCAGATACAGATGCCCTAGAGGCAGATCCCAGCCCCAAGGCTCATACAGGTCTAAACAATGGGGTGCTTCTACCTCCAAAAGTGGAGAAGACCAGTCACAGCCATACAGAAAGCAGTCCCAATGACTTCCCCCTGCCAGCGCCAAGCACTTATCTACTGGCAGCTCCTTTAGGAGGAAAACTAGCACTTTTTTCTCAAAACTGGCACCTAATCACCCAGGACAAATGGGTCTTGAACATAGTGTCACAAGGTTACAGGTTCCACTTTCACACCCTGCCAAGGCCAAGCGGTATGCCAGACTTGCCAAAAAATCAATGGGCAGAGGCACAAAAACAAGTTACACCCTTCATGGATATGGGGGCCATTCAGCAAGTACCACAGCAAGAGCAGGGATAAGTATTTTACTCAAGACTTTTCTTGGTACCCAGAAAGGACAAAGCCTGGAGACCAATACTGGACCTATCTACTCTAAACACATACCTGGATATTCCAAAATTCAAAATGTTGACTTTGCAGCAGCTTCTGCCCATGCTGGGCAAGAAGGCTTGGCTTGTAACTTTAGACCTAAAAGAGGCTTACCTGCATGTCCCAATCAGACAATCATGCAGAAGATACCTCAGATTCATAGCTGGCTCAATGCACTACCAATTGTCTGCACTGCCCTTTGGCTTATCTACTGTGCCCAGGGTCTTCACAAAATGGCTGGCACCAGTAATTGCATTTTGCAGACAAAGAGGAATACAGATATATCCTTACTTGGACGACTGCCTTATTCAAGTAGAGAACAAGGACATACTACTACAGCATCTGGCATTTGTAAAAAGATTATTAACATGTCTAGGGTACACAGTAAACAAAAAGAAATCAAAACTTGTACCCTCTCAAGAGATAATATTCCTAGGTGTAAGCTTAAATACAACTGCCCAGATGGCTTATCTCCCACCAGACAAACAAAGGCAACTGACTACTTATTTCAAAAGGTTGGCAACAAACACCCAGTTAACTGCAAGAAAGATTCTGCAGGCTTTGGGCTTCATGGCATCCTGCATTCTGCTAATTCCATATGCAAGACTACATATGAGGAAACTACAATGGTATCTAAAAAGTGTTTAGACTCAACATTGCCACAGCCTGGAAACAATAATTACACTCATTCCCTGCCTACAACAGGGGTTTTGATGGTGGGAAAAGGCCTGTCACCACAACAAGGGACAGCCATTCACCCTGCCCCCAGCCAGGCAAACATCGACAACAGATGCATCAGATTATGCCTGGGGGGGCCCACATGGCAGGAAGATGTGTTCAGGGCTCATGGTCCACAATCCAAATGCATCTACATATCAATCAAAAAGAGATGCAAGCTGTTTAGAATGCCCTGATATCCTTCAAGGATATACTGCATCCAGGACAACTACTGATAAAGATGGACAATACTACAGTCATGTGGTACATAAACAAGCAGGGAGGCACACATTCCTACCCCCTCTGCAGACTAGCCATAACTTTGTGGGACACAGCGTTGACTTACCAAGTACATCTGCAAGCACAATTCCTGCCAGGAAAGATAAATACTCTGGCAGACGAACTAAGCAGAAACCTCATGGATCCCCACGAGTGGAAATTGGATCCACAAGTCTTCAACATAATAACAAGGAATTGGGGATGCCCGGACATAGATCTATTTGCCTCCCCTCACAACTGCCAGCTACAGAGATTCTGCACAAGGACTTATCACAAGCAAGCATGGAAAGTGGATGCTCTGTCTTTCAGCTGGAAAAACTTAACAGTATACGCCTTTCCCCCCACTGCCTCTCCTCCCCAAGGTACTCCTAAAAGTCAGACAAGAGAAGCCAAAAATGATATGGATTGCCCCAGACTGGCCCCGCCAGCACTGGTACCCAATCCTAAGAAACTTGACTCAATTCCCAGCATGGGCATTATCTCAAATTCCTCACTTACTAACCCAACAAAACAATCAGATCCTGCACAGCCAACTCAGGACCTTAAATCTGGCAGCATGGCAGATAATGTAATTCTTCAAAACACACCTCTCTCTAAAGCGGTTATGGATGTAATCTTGGAGGCCAGGAGGCCCAGTACCAGAAAATCTTATGCAGAAAAATGGAAGAGATTCTGTACTTGGAACCAGACACAAGGAATTGACATGATTATACCAAATATCCCTCAGATTTTGCAATACTTAACTGAGATGCTGGACAAAGGCCTATCCTTTTCATCAATTAAGATTCATGCTTGTGCCGTATCAGCTCATTAGAATACAGAGCCACCTCTTTTTTTCTCATCCTTTATTAAGGCAGTACCTCAGAGTAGCCAAAGACTTACGGCCTCCAAGGAGATCAGCAATGCCTGCATGGGACCTCAGTTATGTCTTGGAAAAACTCACTCTGCCTCCTTTTGAGCCAGCCGCTACAGCTGATATAAAATTTTTATCATGGAAAACAGCTCTGCTCCTAGCAATAACCTCTGCAAGATGAGTCTCAGAGCTACAGGCACTCATGGCTGTGGAACCTTTTATCATTTTCCATCCAGATAGGGTTTCTCTAAGGACAAACCCCACTTTTATGCCTAAGGTAGTGTCCAGTGTGGCCCTCAATCAGACTATTCATTTGCCTACCTTTTATCCAAGCCACAGAATAAGGGTGAGAAACTTCTGAATTCTTTGGACATACACAGACAGCTACGCTTCTACTTGGACAGAACTAAAGCTTTCAGAAAGACGGAGCAATTACTGGTAGCATATGCTGCAGGATCACAAGGAAAGGCTATCTCAAAGCAGACTATTTCTAAGTGGATAGGTCACTGCATTCGTCTATGCTATTCTCAACATGGCAAATCTGTACCTAAGGGCATTAGGCCACATTCAACCAGAGCAGCAGCCACTTCAGCAGCCTTCCTCAGAGGAGTACCAACCAAAGACATTTTAGAGGCTGCAACCTGGAGTTCAGTGCATACTTTTACAAAGCACTACCACTTACCTCTCTACTCCAAATCCAGGGCAGGCTTTGCCACTGCAGTTCTGCAGGGCCTCATAGCCGCTCCTAATTCTATTTAGTTCCAGCCACCCAACCTTAGCTTTGGGATTCAACCTAATTGTAATGACTGCAACAGTGAAACATGATGAACATAGTACAGTTGTGTACCTACCATAAATGCAGATGTTCGAGTGTATTCACTGTTGCAGTCCAGGTTACCCACCCACCATCCCCCTTATCTTTGCTGGACCTTATCTGTACTTCTCTGTTTCTATACAACCTATGTGGTGCATTTGCTTGTAGAAGAAGGAAACATGTTACTTAGTGCATGTATGCTTATTGACATATTTTTAGCCTAACCTTTTGGGGGCACCTGACATCTGGGGCAAGAAAAACTGAAGAAAATGGCGTCAGCTGCATCTTTTATACCCCTGGCGCACTGACATCAGAGAGGAGGTGACAGCAACCAACGCCAGACCTAGACTTTGGAATTCAGGCCAACTGCGGGTAGCCTGCCAGCAGGATAACCCAACTGTAATGACTGCAACAGTGAATACACTCAAACATCTACGTTTATGGTAGGTACACAACTGTACTTTGTATAACTTGAGAAACAGAGCTAAAACATGTTGGTTTGGTGATTTAAAAGATGAACTGATAAAGTACAGACTTGTGTGCGGTATTAATAGTGCTGCTGTGAGAAAGATTTTGCCTCATGACAGTGATTTAACATTAAGCAAGGCAATGGAGATTTGTCAGGTCCATGAGGTAACAGACATACGAGTATGCCTGTAAGTGACAAAGACATGGTTTCAGTGAGCTCCAGAGCAAACAGACAGTATGCAATACATGACAAACAAGAACAGGCCTAAGCATGTGGCAGCTACAGGGTTTCCAAAGAAGCCACAAGGTTTTCTAGCAAGTTCCAGAAAAAGTGCAAGCTCAACCAGAATCTCAGTGCAACATAAACATGAGTTAGCAAAATCCAAATTTAGCTTTATTGTTAACTGTCACAATTGTGGTGCAAATCATGAGTTTAAAAGAAAGAAGTGTTTAGTATTTGGTCAGCAATGTTGCAAGTGTAAAAAATGGCACCATTTCCAAAAGTTTTGCAAATCAAGTAAGCCTCACATACTTGTAAAGAAAGGTCGCAGAAAAAATCAAGTTGATCAAGTAGAGCCAAAACAGTCAGCTTTCTATGTAGATGGTGTATCAGTGCTTGGAGAAAGAGTTGATGCAGTAAACTTATTAACAAGGAGTGAAGTGTTTTGTATGGTCCGGATTAATGGAAAATCCACAGAGCTCAAATTTGACACTAGATCAAAGTGTAAAGTTATATCAGCAGACACATTTGCAAGAGTGAGAATTAATGAACAACTTAATGTAACCAGCAGTGCGAGACTTGTTGCTTATGGAAGTGAAGAAATTCAAACTTAAGGTTCAGTGATACTTTCATGTTATCTGGCTGAGAACTATTGTAACTTGTTATTCTATGTAGTCCAATGACCAGTGCAATCTTTATTGGGTCGCAAAGATAGTTTAAGAATGAATCTGCTTTCTTTTGCTAAAGAAGTTCATCGTGTGTGTGCAGTTCCAAGTTCCAATTTCTCCGAAGCCATTTTCTCAGAGTATGCTGATGTTTTCGATGACAAATTGGGCAAACTTCCAGTTGTGTATTCCATGAAGTTAGATCCAGAGATCACTCCAGTAGTCAGATCAGCAGGAAGAGTTCCTATAGCCATACAAGATAAAGTTGAAGCTCAGATGGATAAAATGATGCAGCAAGGTGTGATTTGTTCAGTCACAGAACCAACTTAATGGGTGTCGTCCATGGTAGCTGCTCATGAGAAAGGTTTAGATGAAACCAGAATATGCACTGATTCCAACATATTTGAATAAAGCATTAAAAAGACCATATCATCCAATGCACACAGTTGAAGAAGTTGCAGCTCTAATACTGAATGCCACAGTATTTTCTGTTTTGGATGCAAAGAATTCATTTTGGCAAGTGATGCTTGATCACAAATCCTCATTTCTAACTACTTTTGGTACTCCGTTTGGCAGATACAGATTCCTAAGTATGCCACATTTGGAATAAATTCTCAAGTGAAGTTTTCCAGAGTACAATGGAACAAATTTTTTCAGGTTATTCTTGTGCCATAATAGTAGATGATCTATTAGTTGGAGGCAATGGTGAAACAGAGCATGACAAAAACCTCAAGAAAGTTCTAGACAGAGCACGTGAAGTAAGATTAAAGCTCAATCCTCTGAAGTGCAAATTCTGACTTCCAGATATTACTTGCGTAGGACATTTGTTTACAAGTACAGGTTTGAGACCTGACCCGACCAAGCAAGCAATTATTCTAGAAATGTCAGCACCAAACAATGTACAAGGTTTACAGTGTTTTCTGGGCATGGTCAACTATTTTGGAAAATTTATACCAGATTTCAATGAGTTAACAGCACTTCTGAGAGAGCTAACATGCAAAAATGTTGCATGGTCCTGGTTGGAACATCATCAGAAGGCATTTGATGACCTTAAGCAGAAAATTGCCACCCCATCTACATTAAGATGCTATGATGTGAATAAACCAGTTGTTCTTTCCTATGATGCTTCAGAATTTGGTCTTGGTGCAGTTATTCTTCAAGAGGGCAGACCAGTAGCCTGTGCATCTAAGACACGAACTCAAACTGAGATGCAGTATGCTTAAATTGAGAAAGAGCTTTTGGTGATAGTATTTGCATGTTCCAAGTTTCATGATTATATTTATGGTCGAGCTATTCAGATTGAAACTGATCATCAACCTATAGTTACTATTCTAAAGAAGCCTACGCATTCTGCTCCAGCAAGATTACAAAGAATGATGCTCATATTGCAGAAGTACAATTTCAAAATGGTCTGCACTAAAGGCAAATTTCTGTATCTGGCTGATACCTTATTGAGATCATCTAGAAGTACAACAGAACACTTTGATGCTGAGACTTCTTTGATGTGATGTCAGTGCATAATTTGTCCACCACTAGACTTGATGAGTTAAGAGATCACACTGAAACTGATCCAGTTTCACAAAAGCTTAATCACTACACTAATGTTGGATGCTCATCAAAGCAATCTAGTGTATCACCTAAGGTGCAAGCATATTTTCCTTACAGAGATTAATTATTGATGGAAGATGGCATTAGTTTCAAAGGTCCTAAAATTGTTGTTCCTGCTTCCTTACAACAAGAATATATTCAGATTTTGCATTGTGTTTACACCCAGGTTTATTACCCACTAAGAGAAGAGCAAGGGAATTAATATTTTGGCCTTCATTTTCAAAAGACATTGATAGTTACTTCTTGTTCAGTATGCCGTAGTACTAAACCACATTTGCAAAGAGAACCGCTTCAGCTAAGTCCAATTCCTGAGCTACATTGGTCTACAGTAGCAACTGATATCTTTCAGTGGACCAATCAACACTACTTGCTTTTAGTAGACTCTCATTCAAATTGGATTGAGATAGATCTGCTACTAAACCTAACCTCAACTATTGTTATTACTCAGTTGAAATGTAATTTCTCAGTTCATGGTAGTCTACACAAACTTTTTTCTGACAATGGTACTCAATTCACTAGCCAGTTGTTTCAGAAATTTGCAAAAGAATGGGACTTTGTAGATGTCACTAGTAGTCCTAAATATCCTCAATCCAATGGTCTAGCTGAATGTGCAGTACAGAGTTCAAAACGATTATTGAAAAATCAAAGTGTGGCAGTAGTAATGTATTCTTGAATTTGCTTAATCTCAGAAACGTACCCTGTGATGATATTCTTGGCTCAACTGCTCAAAGACTGCTTTCTAAACAAATTAGAACTATGCTATCTGTTTCATCAAGCATGTTGCAGCCTAAACCTAAGAACAATAAAATCATCAAGGCTCAATTGTTTAAGAAGCGTAATATCCAGAAATCCAATTACGACAGATCGAGCAGATTACTTGGTCCTTTTAGGGTAGGAAAGACGGTACAAATTGAGACGACAAAATGTTTTGATTGAAGAGTACAGATTACAGGCATCTGTGCCGAGCTGAGATCCTATTTGGTAGATTCCGAGGGGTTGGAGTATAGGAGGAATTGCAGACATCTTCTTCTTGTACCAGAATCGTCATCATTGCAGTCACAACGCTGTATATGTGAGGCAAATTCTAAATCAAAAAATGAGTAAGACATTGTTTCTAGACCAGAATGTATTCAAAAGTCTGATTATGTTCCAGAAAGTACTTAAGTATTGTATAATGCATGTCTATAGATTCTGTGATTTCTCCACGCCAAATAATCTTATGACAAATTGCATGATCTATTTCTCAAAGAGGGAAGACATAGATCAGAGTGTAACGTGTGTGTGTGTGTACTATATCTTTACAAAGTAAGTGAAGCTGTGCGAGCACGTATAATTTACAGACACGTGCAATCCCTAGTGCCATTTTGTAGAAGCAGCCAGATAGTGAGCATGCATTATCACAGTTGTTAGTTTGTATATAAGTTACTTAAATTATAGTCAGTAAGCCTGTATAGTGATGTGTTTGTATAAAATAAAGCTGCTTGACAGAACTCATGAAGACTCATTTATTCGTGTCCTAACATGAAAGCGACAGATAACAGCCTGGTTTGCCTGCAAAGACATTAAGGAGGAACACTTGAAAATTACAGACAACCTGGCAGTTGATTTAGTGGATCCCCTTCTTGTTGTTGCATGTCCTTCCCTATTCATCAGGTGGGGCTTTTATTTCTATGAGAGTGCAGTCTATGGCCCCTAAGAATTCAGGGAAGTGTGCAACAGCATAACTTCTTGCATTGTTCTTCCTGTCTCTTCTGGTCTGTGTGGAAAATACATGTACTCCCTTGCATGTTGTAGCATAGCATTATGACACTGGTAAAATATTTTTGAAGATGAGGCCTGTGATACCCTTAGTATAGCCTCTGTGGATCTATGGAATGTACTAGTAGCTAATATCCACAACGCTACACATACCTTAGTTTCCACTAGTATGGGGGGAGGGGACAGCAGAGGTTACATAGTTCTTGTAGTGTTTCTCTATCAACCCTGTATTGATCTACTATTTCAATATCATGCAGTCCATGATATGTTCAACAGGGTCTGAACACCCTTCTTCTCCTTGGATAAGGTCTGTCAGCAGCATAGATTTGAGCCTGTTGCACACAGACATGCAAGAGAGCAGCAGCAGCCCCTAACATTGCTTTTTTTTCTATGATGGCTGTATTCCAATAGGTTTTTGTGTTCATGGCAAAGGGTTACGCCATCTCTACATGGTTACTTTATAGCTTCCTAAGTGGCTCCACAATATTGGATTGGTTCATTAGCATGTAATTCAGCTGATTTTTGGAAATTTTCTTCCCAAGCCTCTGCTCAAAATGGGCTACTAACCAGTTGGACTTTCCCGGAAATCAAATGTCAATAAATAAAGTATGCTTTCATTAGTATACTGTACTGTTTACCATTGTTGGCAGCTCTATACTTCATGCAGAGACATTTAATGAATACAAAACGCAGTGTCCACACAACAGCAGAGCAGAAATTAGACATTCATGAATTCGGCCTGTAGTCTCAGTGCATTTGGTGGTGGCTAGAGAGACAGCATGCATGTGATCCAGGCTGTGAATTATGCCAAAAGTGAAGTATGCTCTGAAAAGCTGTGGATTAAAGACAAGGTGGTTATTACCTAAACACTGGAGTAGAATGATGTAAAATGACAGAATTTGTTAGTAAAATGTTCCACTTAAACTGAAGGCTGTGTAAGTCTACCTCTCTGTTACTGTCTTATTGTGTGGACAAGCATAATCATTTGGATCAAGTCCAGGAGAGTTGTCTGTACAAAAATAATGATTACAAATATTGCTTCAGGTAGTCACTTCACAAACTCAGCTAAAACAACCAAATATCCTAGGCATAGATCCTTGTGTTACCTTAAGCATGATAAAGAGAATTCTTACAATCTAGATTTAAAAAAAATGAATTTTTTGTACTGGCCTGAGCGATAAAATGCAGCTGCAATCTAATGATACTAAAGATGTGCAGACTCATCTGTGACACAGAGTTGTGAAAATGCATATGAAGACTGGGTGAGATATCCAGTCTGAATTTATGAACAGTGATAAAGCTAAAGCACTACAAATGCAGTCAAATGCTAAATGTGAAGTGCAGAATTCAGTCAAAACTATATATGTTCATGAGTCTACTATTAAAGAACCCACTGCAGCTAGAAAATTTAGTAAAATGTGTATCTGTATATCACTTTGCAAGTACAAAAGCGTAACTTACAGAACACGAAAGGTATAGAGCAGAGTATGAGTGATTTCATGAAGAGGTAGGCAATTTAAGTTCCATATACATTTGACTTCCGATTTATTTAGATCCTTTAAACAAAGCACCATTAACAATTTAAATCACACATAAGAAATAAACAAGATTTAAAAAAGCCAAAACAGTTAATATAACTAAAATGAATCTAGGCAATGTGTATTCAATGCATCGTCACGTAAAAATAGACAATAAAAACAGATATTAAAAGAAGGTGGGAGTAGATAGATGAAATAAATCAAATTGTAATGTACCCATTGTACTTAAGGTGAAACTCTAACAAAAGTTAATACACATGGAGGCTGGATCAAATGTCACAGAGGGATAAAGCCTTAACTGTCATCTAAGTGACCACAGTTTGATTAGTGGGTCCGATGTCTGCTGGAGCTGGCATGGGAAGGATGAGTATTTTTCCTTAGGTAGGGCAGTGGACTGGGTCCTTCAGAAGAGGGATGGCATTACAAATGATAACCTATGAGTGGCCATTCAGCTACCAAGCCATGGACAGGATAAGCCTCATCACAGGTGCAGGTGCTGTACCAAAATTACACCATTATTGCAAGTATACCAGCAAGAGCACAAACCACTGCTGTGGCTGCCTGCATGATAACCTCCCCCAGGCAGCTCTCACCCTTCACTGGGGAATACCCAGGAATGGGAAAACAGATGAGTCTAACCAATATGGGGAAGCATGACTGTCAGCAGACACAGTGGTAAAAACATATAGAGAAAAAGTTAATGCCTATGGAGACACCAGAAGTAACAGTCAAACAGAACCAACATAATGTGTAAATAGTGTAGTGGCTGTAAAACAGAACAAGGTCAGGAATAATGTTAATCTACAATACCATAATAAATGAATCAAAGGGAGCATTGTCTGCTTCAAACTGCTGAAAATATTGACTGCCTAATGCAAGACTTTTGATACACACTACGGGTATTACCAGATCATGATAAAAGAAGTCATGCCCAACACACTAGTCATAGGTGACTCTATAGTCAGGCACACTGATGTCCCACTCACCAGGCTAAACAAGGAGAAGGTTACTGTCAGCTGCCTGTCAGGTGCCAGGATCCACTACATAATCCACGCACTCAGGTCACTCCACAACAAGTACAAATATGACTCTGTCATTGTCCATGTTGGTGTGAACGACCTGAGACGTCCCTCCCTGGACTACATGAAAAGAGACATGGAAGAGCTCTCTGATCTTGTAGCCCAGGCAGGTATGACCCTAGCCCTAAGTAGCATCCTGCCATCGCCCAGAATGATACCGCAGTACAAGGACAAAATGACTGACTTCAACAATTGGCTAAGCTTCTGGTGTCATTCTAAGGGGATCCAGCATCTGTCAGCCTGGGACGACATGGTCAACAGACCATGATGCTTTGCCAGAGATGGCCTGCACCTGTTGACCCTGGCATTCTGGATACTGGCTAAGGCTCTTGCGCCCCTATAGTGCCTTTTTTAGGCAAGGTTCAAATGACAAATTCACCACCGTAACAGGAACAGGCAAGCAAAAACTGAGGATAATGCTACTCAATGCTAGAAGTCTAAATCTCAAAATGCACTCACTCGAGTCACTCCTTAAAATGGAGAACATCAATATCTGTGCAGTGACTGAGACCTGGTTCAAGGCTCTAGAGAGCACCCCTGCATTATCAGGCTATAACTCATGCCACACTTTTCGGCCAACTAACCTGGACCAGAACACCAAAGGTGGAGGTGTGTCCATATTCATTAAGGGTATCCACACCTCCAGGCTAGTTGTGCAGCATAATGCATCCGAGGTTATCCAAGTGCAACTAACTCTGGGCAAAACTGCAATCCAAATTTTAGCTTGCTACAGATCTCCCACCATGCCTCAGGATTCCCACTCCTCTTTTCTTGATATACTGGAAAATATTAGGGTTCAACCAAACACCCTAATAATGGGCAATTTCAACTACCCCACCATTAACTGGGAAAACTACTCATATACCAACTCCTTCACTCAATGCTTTCTGGAATTCATAAATTCCAATGCCCTGGATCAACTTATCCACACCCCCACCAGGGGCAACAATATCCTAGACCTAGTCATTACCAACATGAGTGACCGGTGTTCCACACCTGAAGTCAACTCTTCGTTGGTCAGATCTGACCATAAGCTAATCACCCTAGATATCCACATCCCGCTCCCACCCACCATTAAGGAAACAATGGTAAAAAATTTCTCCAAAGCCAACTTCATGCTTCTGAAGACAGAAGTGGCAAACTTCATGACACCCATGCAGATGGACAATACAGTTACGACTGCTGAATCGTACACAAATGCACTCTATAAGCACTTACACAAGTGCATGGATTGTGCTATCCCAAACAGAACTAAGACACTATCCTCCAAAAAAAGGAAGCCAGTCTGGTTGTCCCCTGCCATAAAGAAACTCTACAACAGGAGGAAGAAACTGTTGCAAAAGAGAGTAAAATCCCATGAGTGGAGGAGCTCCCTGGACAGCCTCAGTAAGAAGCTGAGATCCCTTATAAGAGCCTCCAAAGCTAGCTACGAAAACAAAATCACCACTGATTCTAAGGGCAATCACAAAGCATTCTATAGCTATGTCAAGAATCTCAGTGGCAACACCCAGATCTGTTCTGTGTTATAGCACAACGGCACGTAAATTACAGAACCAACTGATATTGCCAACATCCTGGAAGATAGGTTCAGTGCTAACTTTACCCCCTTCTCACCCCCTAAAGGGACCATATCTATACGGGAAGAATGCAGAGACCCTGTAATCACATATATGCAGGTAAAAGCTGCACTCTCTAAAACCAAAAACACAGCATCCATGGGACTGGACAACATCCCAGGCTGTGTTTTACATGAACTTCAGAATGAACTGGCTCCCTACCTTAGCACCATGTTCAGTCATAGTCTCATGTCAGGCTTTGTGCCCACTGAATGGCGCACAGCAACAGTTTTCCCACTCCACAAAGGGGGAGCCAGCACTGATCCTGGGAACTATTGCCCTATTAGCCTGATGAGCCTGGTTTGCAAGGCTATGGAACGTATCATCATGGAACTCATAAACAAAGATATTGGTAACCTCCAAACTCTGGACCGCACCCAGTTCGGGTTTGTGAAAGGCAGATCATGCCATCTGAATCTGATCGACTTCTTTGAGGCAGTCACCAAAGCTGTAGATGAGGGTAAGGTGGTTCACACTAGCCTATTTTGACCTCGCCAAGGTTTTCGACACCATCCCCCATTCTGGAATTATAGCTAAACTAGGCATAAATCCCTATGTCACAAGATGGGTTGCCAACTGGCTCACTGACAGAGCCCACACTGTAAAAGCAGTAGACTCCAAATCTGACTTCAAACCAGTGACAAGTGGAGTACCACAGGGTTCAGTCCTGGGACCTCTCCTGTTTGGTATCTACTTCTCTGAAGTACAGGTAAACACAGAAGGCCTCTGGCTAATGAAGTTCACAGACGACTGCAAACTAGGAGCCATAGTCGAGTCCCCAAATGATACAGACATTCTAAAGAAGGGCCTCACTGAGACAGATGCCTGGTGTCAGAGGCATGGCCTCAAGCTTAATGCCAAAAAGTGCATTGTCATCCCCTTTGGTAAAAACTCTGTACCCATGAACTACCACATAAACAGCAGTCTACTTAATGCCAAATGTGTGATAAGAAACCTTGGGACCCAGGTGGACAGTAGTCTCTCCTTTGATAATCACATTGCCACAGTAGTTAGGAAATCCTTCTATGTGGAACACCTCATCACAAAAGGGTTCTCATCCAGGAAAAAAGAGGTCATTGCTCCCATCTACTCAGCACTCATTAGACCCATTATAAAGTACAACGTTCCTTTTGGAATGTACCTCACAAAACATCTGCAGCAGCTGAAAAGGCCACAGAAGTACCTCACAAAGAGGATTACTGGCCTCAAACAGATGCCCTACACTGACCATCTCAAAAAAACTCCAGCTTTGCTCTGTAGCATATCGCCTACTCCGAGGAGATCTCTGCCTAACATATAAAGCTATGTTAAACCCAGAGCTGTTGGACATGCTACACCTAAAGAAATCCCAATCCCTCCGAGCTACACGATCTAGGGACCTAAACCTTGTCACCACAATAAACAGGACATGCTGGAGGGATAGATTCCTGTCCCAGAGACTTCCTATACTCTGGAACAAGCTACCTATCTATGTCAAGCAAAGTTCCTCATTAGCACTCTTCAAGAAAAATGTTGATGAGTGGATGGGGAATAGGAAATACACCCCGGGGATCACTTCTATGGCTCTGCTCGACAGGGGCACATGAAATTAACTTTCTTGGGTGGCGTAAGCCAGGGAACCTTGTTGGCTAGGCTTACTTAGGCCCTTGGACTGATAGCCTAGTACCTACATATGTTTACTTCACCATTTTAGTAGTTGTAGATTTTGGAATTTCATCAGTACTAGAACCTTTTCCAAGTGTTACAATAAACATGGCCAGGGAACTAGTTGAACTAGCCAATGTTATATATGACATTCTAATCTGGATGACAGAAAGCAGAATATAGCAGTCAACCATTTAGGTTGTTTAAGTGATTGAAATCTCAGGGTTTGAATTTCACTAAAGCCAAGTATCAGTTATATGCTCCTTCCTTAATGTATATGAGACATATGTTGATAGAGAATGGTTTTCAGTCTGATGATAAGATTCATGAAATATATTAACAAATCATCTTTGATATAAATCTTGAGAATAGTCCAGTTCCTGTTGATGTGTATTCTACACCTGTCAGGGATCACAGCGCCATTAAGAAACTTGCAAAGAAATGATACAGAATGGTGTTGGTCATCACATCAAGAAAAGAGTTTCAAGTCTCTAAAGAGGTTTGAAAACACAGATCCAGCTCTGAAATATTATGACATGAAAGTGCCAGCAACTCTTCAAATTGGTGTGTGCCAGCAAGAGTTAGGAACAGCTCTGATGCAGGAAGGCAGACTTATTCAACAAAGGCATTGGTTGATATACAACCATGCTGTGCGCAGACTGAGAAGGAAATCCTAGCAAATGTCTTCATGTGTCAGGAATTCCATGATTACATAAGCAAGGAAGTATTATAGTTAAATGTGATCAGAAACCACTTTAAAGGATTTTAAAAAAGTCTTTTGCAAAAATGACTCTGTATGCAAAGAACACTTTTGTTACTGCAGATGTACAACCTCATGTATAGGTTATACCAGGAAAGCTTATGCATATCTCAAATATTCTTAGCAGATCGTCTACTTAAATGAATGCAGGAAAGACAGTTTAGAGAAAAATCTATAAGTATTATGGAATTGTGTCATGTTACCTTTCACTACTTAGAAGCTTAAGAAGTTAAAATGAGATGACAGTGTGTTACTGTGAGATGTCATGTTAGGATGGCAAGATGGAATCCAGCATCTATATCCTTTATTAAATCCATACTTCCCATTTAAAATAAAGTATCATGTGTAGAAGGACTGATGTTCAAGAAGAGTAAAGTAATTATCCCTATGCAACTATATAATCAAATGCTGATGAAACTGAATTAAGCACACTACACCTAGGCATGATGAAACACAAAGAAAGAGCCTGTAACATCATGTACTGGTTGAACATGCCTGTGGAAATTACACAGATAAGTTATAACTGTCGAATATGTGGAATGTTTGAGAACCAGAACCAAAAAGAGAAGCTAATTTTACACAATATGGTTAAAGTCAGGAAATGGTCTGTTTCAGTAAAACAGCCTTATTTTTTATTGTGTGTGGGCTACTATTCCAAGTATCCTTAAATTGTTCATTTGATAAATATACGCACCACCGAATCAATAATAACAGTTCTGAAATGTGTAATTTCAAAATTTGGGATACCAGAGCAAGTAATATCTGAACTGACATGCTGAGTTACAGGAAATTTGTATAAACGCACGTACACACAGACACACAAATTTGAGTCCACAATACCCCAATCAGATTTTCAAGCAGAGTGAATGAGTCAGATAGTACAACATATTTTGAAAAGGTATGATTATTTATATCAGATTGTTATATATCCTTACTCAAGTACCAAATTACATCTGTCCAATCAGTACAACTGTCAACAATGCAACTCATTATAGGTTGAACATTGAGGTTGAATTTTCCCACATTTTTCCCATTACAAGCTTCATCAAGAAGACAACCAGCATAAATTTGATTTCAAAGCAGACAGAGCAGTTGTTTATGACAGTATGGCAAATAATTTACCTGCGTTGAAGGAAGGAGGCATTGTAAGGATGGTCTAAGGCTCTGGTCTAGAATATAAAGTTTCAGCTCAAGCTGCTGTTATTAGTCACTTTAATCAGCTTAAATCATACATCTTTTAAAGTTATAATATGCAGATCTAAATGCAACTTCAATGCCATATTTAGGAATGTACGCACATGCTGCCATGTCAGAAAATAGTGGAGATATATCAGGGACTGTATGTAGTTATATGACATGACTTTATCTGATTTGCCCAGTCAATATTCAGGTTTCAGTAGACTGAGTTCTATGACAGAGCTACCAGACTTTGGACTTGCTAATTTGAGTGCTGCTAGAATACAGACAGTTCCAACTCTATTAGTAACTGTAAATACTTAAAACTTAAATGACTTAGTAAAAAGCATGTCATAAATTGAGTGTACATCGTTCTTAGCATGGTTCAGTGGAAGAAATTATAACCATTCCAAGTGCTTGACTCATAGATGTAGTTAGAGTAGAGTTAATTAATTATACTTATAGTTGTGGATAGTAAATTTGTATAGCTTAGCTTCAATAAAAGGGACACTGTCACATGCAGAGTATCTGAATAAAACTATAGCTTTAAGGCAAGTAGTGTAGGGTGTCAGTCATGTGAAGTGGTCTGGGTCTAAAGTCCTCAACAAAGTACTGGACTGAAATGATCTTATCCTGTAGGGATTTCTGTATGCCCCTTCTCAACAACTTTAAACTGTAATGTCAACATATTCCTTTGCAGATCTAACAGTGATTGTTATTACTTTTGTCACTCATTTGTCTTTGTTACAAATAAGAAGGCTTGGAGTTTTTTTTAGATGCTTTAATACACAGAAACACATCAGGATGTATAGCATAATCTTTAAATGCAAATGAACTAGTTAACAGACAGATCTTGTATACATACATGCTTACATCTCAACAGCTAACTACAAAATGGCAGTCAGGGTCGCATGTGCTCAGTATTTATACACTTGTGCAAGCCCTTGGATAGCTCCTTAAAGGTAAATACATATATTCTGATGTACATCCTCCTTCTTAAAAGGATTGCCCTTTATGCAAAACAATAACAGAGCTAGGCATGCATTATTATGTATATCAAGAACAAAATACAATATTTATGTCCAAGTTGCTCCATATCTGCTACAGGGTTTAGAGATTCGACTATATCTTGTAACATAACAGTTGGAACTAAATTTAGTGTAAGGGACAGTCTGCAGTGCACAACTCATATCAGGAACTTCTGGATTTGTCATAGGAACATGCATGCCCTATGGAACTTCCTCTAAAATTGGAACATTGGACAACTCACTCTGAGATAAAGAGTCTTTCTCATAGGCTATCTGCTGTGGTATACGCTCGGACACTGGTCTCAGATGTTTTGATTCCAATTGATAATTGCTCCTTCTGACTCTACAAGGTGCAGTCTTGGCTCTGAACCAATATTCTTTACAACAGCAATCCGATAATAACCTTTGGACGTTTGCATCCTTATCACTTCTCCCCCTCTCGTAATGGATTGAGTGGTTTGCTGGTCTTATCGTAGTAGGACTTCTGGGTTAGGCATTTTTTTAACAGATTGGCCTTTACTGATCTGTTGTTCTTGACACATGGAACCAACAACTGACTACTGATTGGTAGCGTGGTTTGGGTTTGTCTCGACAGAAGTCTCTGAGCAGGTGTTTATCACAAGGAATATTTCTGAGATTCAAGAGATTCAGGAAAACATCACTATTATCTCATTTAGACTTCTCATGTAACTGTCTTGCACATTGAACTGCATGTTCTGACAAACCATTTGACTGTGGGTACTCTGGACTACGTGTGACATGAGTAAAGTCCCATTATTCAGCAAATCTTTTGAACTGTTGGCTTGTAAACTGCGTGCCGTTGTCAGAAATAACTTTGTGCGGACTACCATGTACTGCAAAATGACCATCTTAGTAATGACTGTACTGGATGCTTGGTTAGGAAGCAAGTCAATCTCAAACTAATTGGAGTAAGAGTCTTCTAACACCAAATAATGTTGACTGTTCCACTTGAAGATGTCTGTGGCTACTGTTGACCAAGGTAGTTACGGAATCTTGTTAAGCTGAAGTAGTTTCTTCTGTTGTATTATTACACACAGAACAAGATAGTACTGCTGTCTCAATGTCTTGTGACATAGAAGGCAAAAGTACTATTTCTCTTGCCCTTCTTTTGGTAGATTTGATACCTAGGTGACCATGATGCAAGATAGTAATGTAATCAGGTTGCAAGGACTTTGGAACAATTACTTTTGGACCTTTCATAATGATACCTTTGTCAGACAAAATCTCATCTCTGTATGAAAAATAAGGTTGCAGTTCTTGAGGTAAACTAGATTGCTTTGATGACCATCCTTCACTGATAAAGTGATTGAGCCTCTGTAAAACTGGATCTGTAGCTGTGTGATCTCTCAGCTCATTAAGATGTGTGGAGGAAAAATTTCTCACTTCCATGACTTCAAAATCATCAATTGAATGAGAACCTTGATTTTCACTCTGTTCAGTGGTATTTCTGGGCGATATGGATAATGTATCAGCAAGACAAAGAAGTTTAGCTTACTTGTAGACAAGATTGAAATTGTACTTTTGCAATTTCAGCATCATGCGTTGCAGTCTGTCTGGAGTTGAATCCATTGGCTTTCTCAAAATAGAGACTAATGGTTGGTGGTCTGTTTTGATCTGAATAGGTCTACCATAAATATAATCATGGAACTTCGAACATGCAAACACAATTGCCAAAAGCTCTTTCTCAATCTGGGCATACTGCATCTCAGTTTGGGTTAAGAGTTCTCGATGCATAGGCAACAGGTTGATTCTCTTGTAGAATGACTGCACCAAGACCAAATTTCAAAGCATCACAAGAAAGTGTAACTGGCTTGTGAACATCATAATATCTGAGCGTTGGTGGACTAGCAATTCTCTGTTTCAGGACATCAAATGCTCTTTGGTGTTGCTCTAACCAAGACCAGGATATATCTTTATGCATCAGCTCTCTGAGTGGTGATGAAAGTTGACTCAAGTCTGGAATGAACTTGCCTAGGTAACTGACTGTGCCAAGAAAATGTTGCAGGGCTTGAACATTGTCTGGAGCTGTCATCTTGAGAATGGCTGCTTGCTTTGAAGGGTCTGGTCATAGGCCTGTACTTATAGGTTCACAGGTTGGTACTAGGCTATCGGCCCTAGGGCCTATGCAAGCCTAGCCATAACAGTTCCCTGGATATTTCTTCCCACAATATTTACTTGTAAATAAATGACCAACATAAGTGACTTCTTGTAGCTTGAATTTACATTTGTGTGGGTTAAGATTAAGATTCACTTGCTGTGCCCTTTCTAGAACTTTTCTGAGGTTTCCATCATGTTCTGCTTCATCACAACCTCCTACTATTATGTTGTCTACAATGATAGCACAAGGATACCCAGAAAAAATTTGCTCCATTGCACGTTTAAAGACTTCACTTGCAGAATTTATCCCAAATGGCATTCTCAAAAATCTGTACCTGCCGAACACAGTACTGAAAGTAGTGAGGAAAGAGGATTTTCTGTTAAGCTGAGTTTGCCAAAATGGACTCTTTGCATCTAAGACAGAAAAAATTCTGACATTTGGTATTAAGGCTGCAACTTCTTCGACTGTGCACATTGGATGATGAGGTCTTTTTAGTGCTTTGTTCAAATCTCATGGATCAATAAATATTCTGATGTCATCTGATCTTTTCTTATGAGCTACCACCATGGAAGATGCCTATTCTGTTGGAGGTTCATCTGGACAAATCACACCTTTTCACACCATTTTATCTAACTTGGCTTTGACTCTGTCCTGCATGGCTATTGGAACTTTACATGCTGGCCTGATAACTGGACTGATCTCTGGGGCTAACTTCATGGAGTACACAACTGGAAGTTTGCCTAGTTTGTCTTGGAAAAGATCAGCATAGGTAGAAAAAATGTGATGGACAAAATTAGATTAGCCATCTTTTAAGCTAACATGGTGAACTTCCTTGTTAAGTGAAAGCAGTCCCATTTTCAAACAGTCTCTGAGCCCTAATAATGACTGGACGTGCCTCTTGACCACATAAAATCATAAGCCATAGCTTCTTCCACTCTGCTGGAAGTAACATGAAAGCACTACTGAACCTTCAGTTTGAATTTCTTCACCTTCATAAGCAACAAGTTTGTCACACCTTGCCAAATCAAGACGTTCACCATTACACACTCTAGCAAATGTTTCTGCTGACATAACATTGCACTTGGAACCTGTATCAACTTTGAGCTATGTGGGTTTGCCATTTATATAAACAGTACACAGTACTTCATTTTTGGCCCTTAAATCTACTGTATTGACCATATCATGAAGCACTGGCACACCATGAACATAAAGAGTAGAGTTGCCAAAGTCTACCTGATCATTTCTTAAAATGTTCCCTTTTTATAAAAGAATATGGGCCTTTTGATTTACAAAATCTTTTGAAGTGATTCCATTTATTACATTTGAGGCATTGTTGACCAAAAGCTAAACACTTTTCCCTTTTAGATTTATGATTACCACCACAATTACGACAGTTGGCAATGAAAGTACATTGGGGCCCATGCTTTGAGTTTGGTGACTCACTCTTATGATTCACTGAGACTGTGCGAACTCTGGAACTTGCTAAAAAGTTCTGGGGTTTACCAGTAGGTGCTGCAGGTGTTACAGCTGCCATGTGCTTGGACCTGTTTCTTTTAACCATGTGCTGCATACTATCAACATGAGCTTTATCACTGTGCCTTCTAGAGCTGCTGTCATCTGTAAGCATATTTGTGTGCTTTTCTGTGAGCTCATATATCTGACAAATCTCAATGGGCCTATTCAAAGTTAAATCATTGTCACAAAGCAAAATCTTTCTCATAGCATCATCTTTTCATCTTTTATACCACACACAAGTCTGTCCTTTATCACCTCATCCCTCAAATCACCAAATCTGCACATTTTAGCTTTGTTTCTCAGGTCAGTTATATATGCCGCAAAAGTTTCACTAGGCTTTTGATCCCTTGTGTAAAATAAGTTCCTTTCCATTGTAACATTTGTCTGAGGGTTACACATTTTTCTAAATTGATGTTTTAAGCACTCAGGGTCCTCCCTTGACTCAGCCAGTACAACAATATGATGGTTTCTCCCTCTCTAGCATAGATAGCAGGTGCATACACACATGAACATTCCCTTTCTATAGCTTCTGACTCAGCTAAATTAAGTAGAATAAATGCCTTTGTATGATATCTTTCTCAGAAAATGCAGCCTGTATGAAAATGTGTTCCTCTTGCTCAAACACTCTCCAGTTCTCAGCAATATTACTGTCAAACACACCTCTCAACCATACTGAATTACTTGGCTTTTACTGAGTTTTGGGATCCAAATTAAGGGGTGCCACGATTCCCGAGTGGCACCCCTTCATTTCCGATTTTTTTCTTTTTTTAATTTTTTCAAATATCATGCTGTTGGAGCTGACATCATCACATGCACGATGACGTCAGCTCCGTCAGGGCCAACAGCAAGTTGGAATTGAGCTCAAGGAGCTCATGTCATCATTTCCAGCTGGTCTGGCTGTAAATGCGAGTGGGAAATCAAGTGTAAATGCAAGCACTCATTTCAAGTAAAGTGGAATGGATTACGGCAATTTTGTTTTGGATTTAACAGCAGCAGCTTTCATTTCGGATTTAATGCATTTCATTTGGGGCAATCAAGCTCTTTGCACTCATTTTGGATTTAACTCATTTCAAGGGAATCAAGCAAAGTGGAGTGGATTACGGCACTTGTTTTGGGGAAATCAAGTGAAGTAGTGCTCATAAGGTAAGGAGTGTGTGTGTGTGTGTGTGTGTGTGTGTGTGTGTGTGTGTGTGTGAGAGAGAGAGAGAAAGAGATCGGAAGTGAGTGAGAGCGATGTATGAGTGAATGCGTGTATGAATGAGAAAGTGGGTATGTGAGAGAGATTGGAAGAGAGTGGGAGCGATGTATGAGTGAATGCTTGTATGAATGAGAAAGTAGGTATGTGAGAGAGATTGGAAGAGAGCAAAAACGATGTATGAGTGAATGCGTGTATGAATGAGAAAGTGGGTATGTGAGAAGGATCGGAAGAGAGTGAGACCGATGTGTGAGTGAATGCGTGTATGAATGAGAAAGTGGATGTGGTGAGCTTTTTTGTGTGAAGTGAACCTTTAAAATGTCTGAAGATAAGTCAATTTAGTAAAAAAAATAGTTAAGATGTAGATACGCTTCCTCTCTTTTTAGTGTGTTTTATTTATATAATATGTAATGTTAAGAGCAATCAGTGGAAAAAACATAAAATGTCATGTGTGGTCAGCCACATCATGACACCTGAATTTGCCTCTCCTTTTCTTTTGCCAGAAAGGAAGGTTTCTGGTTACATTAATTTATAATGTATTTGGGTACTTGAATGTAGTACTGCACATTTTCAGAAGTGCAAATCATCTGATGTACTGCTTTCCACCCATAGTTAAATCGTGTATTGCCATTTACTGTAACAGGAATACACAAGGTCTGCTATCCTTTGAAGAAGTGTGACTTGGATATGGGACATGCTTTTAGACTTGTGTTGGATCCTACAAATTTGTGTTCTCAAACTATACAGGTTAACTACTGCTGGTAACTATTGCCTTAACAAAGTTAGGTTCATAGGTAGGTACTATGCTATCTGCTCGAGGGCATTTATAAGCCTAGCCAGAGTGTGTCGGCTTTCACCGCCCATTAATTAATTAATTAATTAACTGAGCCTCTGTCAAGCAGAGCCAATGAAGTGATCCCAGGGGTGTATTTTCTGTTACCAATCCACTCTTCAAGGTTTCGCTTGAAGAGTGTTACTGAAGGGCTCTGCCTAATATAGTTAGGAATTTTGTTCCAAAGCATGGGGAGTCTCTGTGACAGGAATCTATCCCTTCAGCATGTTATATTTATTGTTGTGGTGAGGTTTAGCTCACTAGAGCATGTGGCTCGCACTGACTTGGATTTCTTTAGGTGGAGCATGTCCATCAATTCTGAGTTTGACATGGCTTTGTAAGTCAGGCAGAGATCACCTCTGAGTAAGCAATATGCCACTGAGTACAGCTGGAGTTTTTTCAGTCAGGCTGCATAGGACATATGTTTGAGGCCAGTAATCCTCTTGGTGAGGTACTTTTGTGGTCTTTCCAGCTGCTGGAAGTGTCTTCTGAGGTACATCCCAAATGGGGCATTGTACTCTATGATGGGTCTGATGAGTGATGAGTAGAAGGGCACTGTAACCTCTTTATTTCTAGATGCAAACCCTTTAGTAATTAGATGGGCCACATAGAAGGATTTCCTAACTACTTCCTAACTTAAGGGAGCTGCCACCTATGTGTTAGTTCATGGGTGTTTTGTTTTTCCCAAATGGGATGACTATGCATTTTTTGGCATTTAGCTTGAGGCCATGACTTTGACACCAGGTGTCCATCTCAGTAAGGCCTTTTTGGAGGATGTCCGTGTCAGCCGGAAAGTCAATTATGGCTCCCAGTTTGCACCATGTGCAGTAACTGAAACCTGATTCAAGGCTCCAGACAGCACTCCAGCACTACCAGGCTACAACTCATACCACACATTTCGGCCACAGAACATGGACCAAAACACAAAAGGTGGGAGCCATAATTGACTTTCCGGCTGTACATGTTTCTTCAGCAAGAGATGAAGCTATAGCCATTCTTCTCATACCATATGTAGAAAATAGAAATTGTTTATTATACCACCCTGTTTTCCATAAAAGTAAATATATTGAAAAAATATTAAAAATATTAAAAAATATGTAGACTAACACTACATTGCATTTTTGATACTTCTGTATTAGTCACACATGTGGATGTAGTTTAACAAACTGCTGTAGCTTATTTGAATTTGTCCTCAAGTTAGGACACATGTGACTGTACTGGTTTTTGGCCAAAAGGTGATAAGGCAGTCCTGATTTAAGTATGCTGACACTTTTGGTTGAGTAAGTGAACTGTGAACCTCCTCAATGAAGTGATCATGTGCACTCTTGGTTTTAGTTTCAGATAGGGAGTGTGTGTGTGTGTGTGTGTGTGTGTGTGTAGACTTTTATGATGGAAATGTTTTGAATTGATCAGTTTTGTCATTATCGGTTCATGCCTTTTGTTTCATTGCCTACTGGAAAAGAATAAATTTAAAATGTGCTCTAACTCTAACAAGTGTGCTGTATTATACAAGGAATACAATTTAATAAAGTCAGGAAGGTGTATAAAGGAACACATGTATGGTTCATGTACAAGGAGCTTATAATTTGAAAACAGCCCAAAGGTAATCTTTATCCGCCACTGGCCAGAAACATTTTCTTTGGATGTGGTATGGGTTTCAATGCTGTTTCAATGAATGTAAGTTTCAAGGGCAGAGAAGTTTTAATGCCAAGTCTATTTTCATTGTGAGACAGTATTACTTTGTTTAGCAGATGTCTATTAGTGTCTGTCCATTGTGCTATAAAATGTAAAAATAAAATCCAAGTAATCATTGTAGAAGTAAAACAGTATGCACATTAGTGTTTATGGTAAAGGGGGTGAAATAGCCATGTAATGGGACATTGGAATGGCTGCAGAGGGACTCTGGTGCCATATTTTGGTTCTGTTCTTCAGTTTGCATTTGAAAGTTGATATCCCACAATTCCATCTGAGTGGGTGGTGTTACGTAATTATGTATGCAAATTTAATCAGCGTACATATTTGTACCTATTTTTCATGGGCCTTGTCCATATTTTCGATGTTTCCAGGTTGAGAGGTATGCTGTCAAACACAAGTGCATTAGGTTTTTGAAATCCATCTACTATGCCCACAAAGTATACATAAACACACTGAAGATATGGCCCTTGTAATTATATACAAACTGTTCTGTGAGCTTGTAACAACATTCAAATGCACAATAAACCCTTTGAAATACTTTACTTTGCAAAATATGCCTTGCAATGGCTGTACTTTGCAAAATATGCCTTGTAATGGCTTTAGTTTTGTGAAATATCTTTACTGTAACACTGCACAAACATGCAAACACTTTATATGCTTCTGATGCAAGTCTTATCAGAAACTCATCAACATATTCCCCCCAACTCTTCAACCTGTCCCCACTCAAGTTATACATAGGTTACTTCTCAAATTTAAACCTTGCTCTCCATCTGCCAACAACCTCCCACCACAGTACTTAAAAATAGCTTCTGATGCAGTATTCTCATAAACCAGTCCATCTCAGAATCCTACATCCCCACCCTCTGGAAGAAAATCCATAATAACCCCCCTGCACAAAGGAGGTAAATGCTTTGATGTCTCAAACTATCACCCCATTGCTGGTCTCTCTCCCTTATCCAAACTATTAGAAAAATGCATACATAAACAACTGCTTAATTGCACCCTACAAAATAATATCCTCACCCCCACCCAACACGGCTTCAGACCCTCCCACAGTACAACCACTGCATTATTCTCCTTTACAGATACAATCAATAAAGCTAGAGATGCTGGACTACTAACATCAATTATATTTCTCGATCTATCCAAGGCCTTCAATACCATTTCCCACCCAAAACTCCTGCAAAAGCTCTCTACTCTTGGTCTTTCCACTTCTGCCCTACTGTAGTTCAACAATTACTTAGGTAGACAACAATGTGTAAAATGGCAGAAAACCCTCTCTAACTTTCTACCTAACAACACTGGAGTCCCTCAGGAATCCATTCTTGGTCCTCTACTCTTTAACCTCTTTATTAACAATCTACACTGTGCCTCACACCAAACCTCCTTGATACAATACGCTGATGATTCTACCATACCACTATATATATGTGTGTGTGTGTGTATGCAGACATATATATATATGTGTGTGTGTGTAAATATACACATATATAGCTAGGATATGATACAGCAGTTACGAATTACATATGCTCACAGGCCGTGCAAATGGGGGTGATGGGTCCAATCAACAAACGTGTAACATGTAGCATCAACACCCCCCCCCCCCAGCTAGACCAGTGAAACATAGAGACACACAATAAAAGTAAACACACCACTGCTTCCCGGACTACAGGCAGGATACTACCAGTGGGAGAGACCCACCAAGTCTAATCCTGAAACAAAGACATGTATGTCCCTTGTGGGACACCCAAAAATTCAATGATTTTCGGGCTTCATGCCATTACACCGATGCCCAATGGCAGGCCATGCATGTTCCCGGTTTACAAGGTAGGGGAAGCCTGATGATCCATGGGGCAAGACAACATATGTGATGGGTCCCAAGAAGTGGGGAGTGGGTAGAGTGTACTGGTGTGGCCAGACCCGACCTGCACCCAGAGTAAGGAAGAGTGTCAAAGAGGATGTGCAGTTTGGGAACTATGGGTATGAAATTATGGGCCTAACTGTGCAGGTGTTGGCTGGAGTGGTTCTATATGGACCGCACCAGAGATGTAAGCAATAGTGTGCATTAGCCAGGGCTGCCGCCCAATTGGCAGCCACTCCCGCTATGAGTCCCACTGCAGCACAGTCTATAGTACATGGCAAAGAACGGAATAACCAGATGTAGATGTAAAAATGTAGAGGTGTGTGTGTGTGTGCATATATATATATATATATATATATATATATATATATATATATATATGTATATGTATATGTATATGTATATATATATATATATATATATATATATATATATATATATATATATATATACCCATACCTGCATGGAGTTATACCTCCTCCTCTCCGTAGTACAAATGTATACATACAGAGACAGAATATAATTAAATACCCACATATAGATATATACATATGCAGGCACCCATACATCCATATGTCGTTTTATATATGTATATATATATATATATATATATATATATATATATATATGTATATATATATATATATATATATATATATAGCATACCTTCAACCTGGAAACATCAAAAATCTGGACAAGGCCCATAAAAAATAGGTACAAATCTGTACGCTGATTAACATCTAATTTGCATACATAATTGCATAATCCCGCCCACTCCAATGGAATTTTGAGATACCAACTTTCAAACGCAAACTGAAGAACAGACAACCAAAATATGACAACAGAGTCCCCCTGCAGCCATTCCAATGTCCCATTACCTGGCTATTTCGCTCCATTTGCCATAAACACTAATGTGTGCATACTGTTTTACTTCTACAATGATTATTTAGATTTTATTTTTACATCTTGCAGCACAACAATGCACAAACACTAACAGATATCTGCTAAACAAAGCAATACTGTTTCACAATGAAAACAGACTTGGCATTAAAAATTCTCTGCCCTTGAAACTCACATTCATTGAAACCGACACAACATCCAAAGAAAATGCATCTGGTCAGAGGTGGATAAAGATTACCTTTGGGCTGTTTTCAAATCATTGGCCCCTTACACACAAAACAAGAAACATACATGTGTTCTTTTCTTTGATACATCTTCCTGACTTTATTACGTTATATTCCTTGTATAATACAGCACACTTGTTAGACAGAGCACATTTTAAATTTATTGTTTGAACATTTTTCCAGTAAGCTGTACTGTAGGCAATGAAACAAAATGCATGAACCAATAATGACAAAACTGCCCAATTCAGAACATTTCCATCATAAAAGTCTACTTCCACACCCACACTCTAAATAGAATGATAGTAGTGTAAAGCCATAGGCATCTTGTACAGCTTCTCGCACTTATTTTCAATTTCAGTTTTTTTTTTTTTTGGGGGGGGGGCAAAAGGTCAAAAGCCAGGGACACATTTTAAGCATTGCTTGTATAATTTTGGAAAGTTGCTAGAATAAAATGTGTTACCACCATGCATTTCACTGGCAAGTCTTGAAGCCAGGACCCAATGCACTACAGTCAGAGCAATATACCAATATGCCAAATCAGCAGTTACCTGAAAAATAGGAAATTAAACTTAATGGCTATCATTTAGTGAATTCAGTTCTCACTTTTCACCATAGCTCTCAAACTCTTAGCACAAAAAACCTGGACAAAGCCAGTAATGGGGTAATACAAATTCACTTCTCACTTCTCAGTCACCATAACTCTCATCATCTTAGCTCAAAAACCTGGACAAACCAGTAATGGAGGAATACAAATTCTGTTCCCACTTCTCACCATAGCTCTCAACTCTTAGCATAAAAATCTGGACAAAGCTCACAAGTGGTGGTGGCTAGCGACTTTAGGCTCTTTTTACCCTGTACTGAAGGTACAGGGCTTGAGCCTGAATACTTCTAGCCACCAGGTGTATTAAATGGGGGGCATTTACATACACACACACACACACTCACACACAAAACACCTTAGCAGCTAGAAATAGGTACCAGTCATAAAGAAGCATAATGTTAAATGAAAAGTAATAATTCTCACCCGTCAAATTCGTTTGTACTTTGCCAGACAAAAATAACATACTCTTCCTGTAACCTTGGACTCTCTATGTTAACCAGGAGGGGAAGACCTGGGAACAGTCTGGTTAAGTGATTTGCTCAGAGCTGCACAGTAGGCAAATGGAGATGAAGGGAATTAAACCTGTACTCTCTTGTCAACAGGAAGCAGCTCATTAACAGTTCAGTGTCTTTATCCTTAACTGCCAGACTTTTCAGAAAAAAAAAATGGAATGATTTTAACTCTTAAAAAAGCATGCAATGTATGTGCCATTTGGGTTGTAGAATCATAAAAATAGTCTTTGTGTAGATACTACTAATCTGCATACCCATAAAAAGCCTCTTAGAGAATATAGTACAAAAACATACACTTTATTGGAAACATACATGAAAAACAATTTGTTTAGATGCTGTTCCTCACTGTTCCAAAGATCTCTTTGTAAAACACCTGCATGTTATCCTTTTAAAATATTTTCTGCCAGAATAATTAGGACTGCTTTTTTTTTTTTTAGAAGGGGTCTTAACTTTTAGACTTGCACCTTTTCAATGAAAGCAAGGATCTCAAAACTTTAGCTAATAGGCACTGAAATAATGATGATACTTGTGAATGCTCAGCAACAGAATAGTACAAGTGGAATAGAATGAAATACCTGTCCCAAGTAGGAATAAGGCTGAAAACAGCAGTACATGAACTAGCAGTGCCATCCCACTTCAGTCATACTGGCCCTGGCAGTGAGGAAAGGGACACCACTTCTTTAAAGGAGTGTTTCAGTACCATGGTTGGTGACAAAGCCATAACAAAGCTGTAACAGATACCACCTGCGGGCTCACTGAAGTCACGATGAATTAACACATAAGAGAACACACAGCAAAAGTGAAACCTCCACCCTCCCATCTGATATTTTTTTTAAAACATGAACGTGAGCTCATCAGAAAATCAAACCAACTTACCCTGAGAGGCTAGTTTAACACTCTACAGTCTCCACGGTAACACCAAATCAGTCAGGTTAGGGTCTTTCAGCTTCACTCGTAAATGAGATATGAGTTTTCTGTACAGATGAACCCTTTTCTAAAAGTACCCTTACTAAAACACTAAAAGATCATATAAATCTAAGTCAGTCACTAGCAGTCAGGAAGGCATGGATTGCAAAAAATCCATTACCTACCACCCATGAGTCAAGGCAAATGTCAGATGCAGGACTTTTGCCCTGCTCAGCATAAGTAACGAGCACAGCACTCAGAGTTGATCACTTAAGTGTCTCAAACTTGAAAGTATTTTGCAGATTCAAAACGGTATGCAATGCAAGAGGTAATTTTTACTCTATACCCAGAGTTGCATCATCGCCATTTAAGCCACATTCACTGCATTTCTATTACACAGACACACACACACACCGTTCCTTACTTGTTCCTGCTGCCGTTCCAACTTCTGAACATAAATAAAACAATCCAAGAGTGCTGCCCAGACTGAATGCCTGCAGCCCGCTGATAATCCCCATTAGAAAACTGCTGTCCGTTCCCGCTCGCATTTGACCAGCCGGAAATGTGCACGATGTGAGCTCCTTGAGCTCAATTCCGACTGGCTGGTAGGCCTGATTGAGCTGACGTCATTGTGCACGTGATGACGTCAGCTCAAACAGCGTGAAAATTTAAAACAAATTAAAAAACAACAGAAAAAAATCAGAAATTAAGGGGTGCCACTCGGGAATCATGGCACCCCTTCATTTGGACCCCAAAACTCTGTAAAAACCGAGTAATTTGGTACAGCTGGGAGGTATGATATACAGTAATATATTAATATATATATATATATATATATATGTATGCATACATATACAGATATATATACATATGTATATAGATATGTAGAAATATATATGTGTATATGTGTGTAAACATACACATATATACAGCTAGGATATGATACAGCAGTCAAGCAGTCAAGAATTACATATGTTCACAAGCCGTGCCAATGGGGGTGAGGGGTCCAATCAACAAATGTGTAACACGTAGTATCAACCCCCCCCCCAGCTAGACAGGTGAAACATACAAACACACGATACAAGTAAACACACCACTGCTTCCCAGACTACAGGCAAGATACTACCAGTGGGAGAGACCTGCCAAGTCTAATCTTGAAACAAAGATATCAATGTCTCTTGTGCGACACCCCAAAAACTGATGATGATCGGAGTCAGTCTGTGTAACGATTTATCTAACCAGGCTGTGGACGTACATGGACCAGTAGGTTGGGCAAGCCTGATGACCCATGGGTCGAGACAATGTACGACATGGGTCCCGAGATGTGGAGAGTAGGTAGTGTGTAGTGGTGTTGTCAAACCCCCCCTGCACCCACAGTAAGGATGAGTGCTGTAGAGGAGGGGCAGGTGGGGGAACTATGGGTGTGCAATTATGGGCCTAGGTGTGCAGGTGTTGGCTGGCGCAGTTGTATTCGACTGCCCTGGGGATGTAAGTAATATTGCAAATTGGGCAGAGCTTCCGCCCATACCTCTCAACCTCTAAGAGCAAAACCTCTGGACAGAACCTAAACCATTGGGGGGACAAATAGGGACAGAAATTAAATATTCCACTTACAACCTTAGAAAGCTGATAGAATAATAGGTTATGCATTAGCATGACTTATCTGAAGGATGTGTAGTCTTAAACCCAAATACTTGTCTGTATTTAATGACTTAAATTCCCAGGTATTTGCCAGACATGTGCAGATTGTAAGAGGAACACACCAAACGTATGAAGCAAACTCTGGACAGTCTGCAGAAACTGTACAGTCAACAGGTATGCTTTCGCCTAACGGGCAGCCATTCCCGATATGGGTCCCATCGCAGCACAGTCCAGTTTACATGGCAAAGTACAGTATAACCATATGTGTTGTTGCGTAACCCACTACACAACACCTACAAACACATGGTCGCAACACCCCACTATAGGTATGTAAGCCGATCTAACTGGCATCACAAGGTATTATTGTAGTCCTCATCCCCACCCAGGGGTGTGAGTGTCCAACGCAAACACCAAATCAAGTGTATATGCACAGCTGTTGTCGTAAACAACATGGCCAGCTGTGGACCTACCCTGCAGCCGTCCTGCACATCCCTGAATAATTCCCCTACAAACTCCCCCTTTATGCCCCATGCACACCACATACCTAATTTATATTAATATTTATGGTTACATGTAGGTGACATCCTCTTCCCCCACTATATTTCCAGTATCTGGAACCCTAACCCACATGTAGTATCACAGCTGTCCCACAGGACACATGTAAATAACACATGAAGGAACACCACAAGCAGACTTGGATCATCACAGGCTCACCACCTTGTGAACCCCCCCCCAACTCACACTATACCACTACATCAACTAGCGAAACCGACACCTCTTGTCCTGCCTCGCATACAAATCCCAACACCTGACAAACCTTCCCTATTGCTCCCCATCCAATTATACCTACAGGCTACTATACAGTTACAATGTCAACCCCACTACCTACCTACCTACCTACTCCTTAATTATTCCCTTCTACTGTACCACACAGGTTTAGAATACCTACACCTACCCCAAATACCTGTATGTAACCTATCCAGACCTGTTAAACAGGAATCCAACTTCACCTTAAACTGACTTTTGCCAGCAGTCATACCTGACATGTAAACCTGACCTAAGCATGGATATTACCGACATGTTAACGTAAACTAAGCATGAAGAAAGGGGGATGTAGCTATGTTACGTCTGTTATCCTCTATAAATGTGAACACCCCAGTATTAATTGGAATAAGTAGCTGGGGTCAATGTGGAGCTCTACTCCCCGGGCCACCGCTGACAATGGACAAGCATGCAGTCGGATTGTCCCGGTTGACAAATGTGAACTAAATACACAAAGTTGCACGTGTGTATGTGGAAGCAAGTGGGTGTAAGCCTGTTTGGCTGCCGGTATGCGATTACCACACTGGTGAAGCAATGTAAAGGCTAACTCAGTGCAAGACGCTGCAACCAGAGGTCAGTAAAGCTGTGCTTCACGCAAACCAGCACATACCCACCTACAAATGTTCTACAGTGCCTTAGTCACTCTGTAGCCAACAGCTGTTGTAGTAGCCATTAACAAAAAATCTTTACTGCCAGGTTGCAAACCCCCGACCCTGCACACTATAGTCAATGTGAGTTCCACTAAGCCATGGCGGATACACATTCAGCTGCTGTGATCACAAACACATCATCCAGCACAGTCATCCAACAGTATAGGAAATGTATATAATTGCGTAGATTAATACCAACATACGTGTCCATTGCTTAACCACAGTATTATGAGCAGTCTATGTGCAGCACAGAACAGTGCCTGTCCACTCATATTGTGAGAAAAGTAGTCCTGCATAATACCGAAAGGAATAATGATATATGGTGCACACTGTGGGGGCGTGTGAGCGTGCTTCATGCACAGTATGTCACACCTGGGGCGTTGGTTCCGTGGAACTGGGAGATGAGGCTGGCCAGGTATGTGAGCAAACCACTGCTACACAAAACCCTGGCAGGATGCTACCAGTGGGAGAAACACTGCAGACCAGCTAGGTCTACCCTTGACACAACAACAAGTCCGTCCCTGGTGGGATGAACCAACAGTTGTGGGTCACATCGATGTCTCCACCAATATCAGAGGAGGATCAAGGGAAGGCTGGTATGTATGTGGACTAAATGGACGTAGAGCCTGCAGATGCTTGGGTCGGGACAGTATACTGGAGGAGTACCGAGATGTGCAGAGAGGGAAATGTGTGAAGGTGTGGTATGGCAGGGCTAGCAACTGGTGAATGGATGGATGCTGTGTAGGTGGAGCTTGGGGGCCAGGGGAAGGGAACATGGGTATGTCATTATGGTAGACATATGCCAATGAAGCAGTACAGCAATAGTGTAGTGGGCAGAGCATTCGCCTAATGTGCACGTGTCCCCGGGTTGAGTCCCACTGCAGCACATCCTATTTTCCATGTGAAATCCATATGTTAACATTGTTGTGCTTTACAACCTACCAAATAACATTTATATTTGCACAGGAATACTGCCTTAAATGCACATGGGAAGTGTCATAATGACTAAGGCACTAGTAAGCAGGTGTAAGCGCATAACAGCAGTAGTACACCTGGATAAGCAGTTGTAAGCGTGTGTACGTGTATTTGCATGGGGGTAGGCATTGCCTACATAGATTGAGCTAAGTAGATGCTAGCTGAGTGCAAGGAAACGAAACTGGAGGTTAGCATTGCTTAGCTCTGCATAAACCCATGCACACCCGTGTACAACTGCTCAAATGTCTCTAACTCACTCTGTATCTGACAACCGGTGTTCTGCCCTGAAACAAAATATACAGCCTTTGCAAAGCCCAAACCCGGGACCCTGTACATCATACATTACGTGATGTACCAGTAAACCATGGCAGATGTACATACCCACTTATTTCACATACATATCATCCAGCACAATCAGTCAACAGCACAGGAAATGTAGTAATATCACACCACACAACCTCTTAATGCATGAATCCCGGACATGGTGTGCCATAATGTGGGTACATGTAGGGATATCTGTCTTATCTTGCTCTACTACACTTAAAACATTGCAAGTTACACAGTTATATGTAGTAGAATACATATATTGAAGGAGATGATAAGTCTGAAACATGTATGTGTTGGCACGAAGGACTGACCACAGTCCTAAGGTCATCCATGTCAACTGCCAGGAGAATGAGGTACAGGCCACACATATTGGCCAAACATGCATGGGCATATGGACAGATATACATCTGTAAATGTAGACTAATAGACAGCTATAGGTATATATATAAATATATATATATATATATATATATATATATATATATATATGTGTGTGTGTGTGTGTATGTATGACTCACAAATAACCATATAACAGCAATTGTACTTAGATAGATAAATATGTTCAGAGTGTGTGTGTGTATATATATATATATATATATATATATATATATCTACATGCATACATATATATATATATATATATATATATATATATATATATATATATGAATACATATACATAGCTAGAGCTATATCAATGTCCAGTTCTATCCCTCTATATATGGAGGTTTCACATATATAATTATGCAGATATACATATATATGTATATGTATATGTATATACAGATAGACATGAGTATATGATTTCCACATGGGAATGGACTCCTGGCCCACTCCGTACTACATAACAGACCATGAGCACAGTTAATGGGGGTGGGGGCACAAATGGGGGACACCTGGTAATTACTGCTATGTAATCCCACCAGCCCTAACGGATATGCTGTGCAATCCAATATCCAGCACATGCAGTACTTGACAGCAGGACCCACCACAACACAGCTACAATGCTCCAACAGTAATCCAACTCACCTGTACATGTCAGGGCAATATCTGTAACATATCATGCAGATAAGCCATTGTACTGCAGGGAATGTACAGTGTTGTAGGGGTACACATTACAATGGTACAGATATGCACACACATCTATACATTGACAGTCATGTGCAGGTTTATATATATATATATATATGATATATGAGATATATGGGTACATACACATATACACAGACAAAGGGTAATAGTAGCCATACATACGTAGAAGTAGTGTGGACGTACTGGGTGCAATGTATATCCCCAGCCACAAGCCCTGTAACTGGTACCTGTGACATGTGTAGTGTGGCAACCAGCCCCACAAAGGGGATACTTATATTACACATATAACCACTCACAATTCAAAGGACATGACACGACACACAGGTATGTATACACAGACAACCTTAATTGTGTACCATACAATAATGTATGCCATTACTGACAGCACATAGATGTTGATGTATATAATCAGTGATGGATGCAAGGCCCACACAAAACAGTTGATGCAGACAGTGCGGATATAAAACATACTATAGTGTCTAGGCCAAGGCCTTCAATTCGTACAACAGTAGACAAAGGATTTGCCTACACGATAAGTAACAATCAACAATATCAGATGTACTTCAGCAGCCTCCAATTACACCCTGTAGTCAAGCCCTAGGGGGAAATTCATTACTTGTGGTAATGTCAATGTATCTGTCACATGTATGGACCCTGACCAACAAATGTTGTGGGAGTCCACGTTATGACTGGGATGATAGTAGGAATGCTAGCAGTAATTAATGATAGGCCATTACCTAACAACCCCTAACCGTATCACAGCAGGACAAAGCCTGCCATATATATGGAGCACAAAGGCAGGAACACAGGGCCATACTCGCAATATTGCAGTTACACACCCTGGAACATGCTGGTGTTACAGGATGTGTTGCAACATACCCTTATGCAGGAATTAGACATAGGGACACAAATGGATATAGCCATGTACTGCTAGCATGCAACACACACACTGCCAGTGTAATATCCAAAACAGGACCTGTGTGGTGGACAGACAACACATGATAGGCACACCTCTGTCCAGCTAGAGGATAGGCCCACAGTAGTGAGCTATGCAGACAGACTGCAGTCCCAGGTAAACTAGTATGTACACACACACACCCTGTAACACCAGTATTATGCAAAGCATTACACTACTCTACTCACAGTCTGTCTGTATGTCCTGATCCTCCTACATATATGTAGCTACCCTGAGTGTGCAGGTTCTCCTGTAAGAGGTATTGCAACCTGCTGTCTGTAACATTGATGCCCACACACAGGAAGGATGTCCATCACACAGGGAATGTACAGGGAATACGCCCACATGATGTAGGGATTCATAGTGGGTGGTTGCCATGACAGCGGTAATTGGAAGTACTACACATGTGTACTCAGATATATATGGCTATCTGGATAAGTACATGTCCAAATAGTTCCACCATATGTCCTGGACATGGAGTGTAGCCCTACCCCAGCCCCTATAGTCCCAATGTTGTAGTGCAAGGGGATGTCAGGTATGTATAGCAGATATATTAATAGACATTTGCTACTGTCATTGGGATTGTCTTCACAGACATGGTATGTGTGGAAGGTGACATCTACTCATAGCATGTGTACCATTGACTACTGACAGACATCCTAGGTTTATCATCATACAGTACCTGCATATATAGCAGGCTTGACAGCCAAGTCACAGCACAGGGTAGGATACAACTGTGTGACAGTGCATAACCACAACCAATGTGAACACAGCCACAGCCACATATGGTATGCTAGCATAATAGTACAGTACATGGACTATCTGTCCTACACCATCCTCATAAGTGCCACTCATAGAATGACCCTACATATACTGGGCTGCTACACAGTTTGGTCTGATGGCTGTCTGTGGTATGGGACATGTGTGCGTATGGCCCTACAAACATGTATGGTAAAATAGTACCATACAGTGGGACAGCATGTAACATCAGATAGAAGGGGAGCTAGAACAATTACATCTACCACAGTCTGTACACAGGCCACAGTACATATTAACAATACACACACTGCCGACATTCACCATCACTACACAGACCTCAGTACTGTACAAACATCCACAGATATCCAGGTTATGGCATGAAATGCAACCTCTACTCTACATGACGTGTAGCAATCTGATATATCACTGGCTTGTTATCAGATGTGATGACACTATTTACGGTGTACAGCACATATGCACCACTTCATGCATGACATAAGTACAAAGGTTGACAGAGGTGTGGCTGACAGCACATACACAGGGCCAGTATAGACATGTTGCTGTGATACCCTCATAAATCTACCATTGTAATGGGGATTGCTGCAACATAATGAGGGATATGTAGTCAGTAGCTGTCACGGCCTTCACCATCAACAGACTGCAATCCTCACACTACCTTCTGCATTCCACAGATAGATGCATCTTGGCTAACACATGAAACCAATGGCACAACAACACTGCTCAGTCTGCAGATGACACTGCAGATGGGTATTCCTCATATACATGGAACTGACATGGCAGGTATTGCGACATGTACGACAGGCATATGCAGACAAACACTGTTAAACCAACATTACTCCATATGCAGTATAGCAGCACTTACAGTCTGTAGTCAGGTCAGGCACATCCCCCTCCTGTTTGTTGCCCTCTTTCCGCAGTGTATGTTGCTAGAGGTAAATCCCCAACCCATCTGAGATGCTGTTTGCCAAATTACAGTTCTAGCTCCTGCTCGCAGTGACAGACAAGGGCCAACACCACCAGGATGTTCCCAGGTATTGGAGTGCATTTCCATGCAATTGGCTATGGGAATGTTACCACAGTTGTTCCACATGCAATCAGCTAGGGGAGGGCTGCAATTCATGCAGAGGCCATCAGCTGATCATGAGCATCACTTAAAATACACATGCTGCCTAAGCAAAGCAGGTGTGGGCCTCCACATCCACCAGAGAGGGAGTGGGGGAGGCAGACAGAGGCAAATACATGTCAGGGAGGGGAGGGAGAGTAAAACTGATGCATGTTTGTGTCACACACCTACCAGCACAGGATATTGAACCCTCGACAGTTATGTAGTGCTATCACAGTTTGATGCTGTTATTGGATGCACACATGGGTTATTTGGTGGGGAGCACTCAGAATATATATGTGATGGTGAGTGGCATCTACAACAGGGATACGGTAGATATACAGTAGGTGATGTACATGTGCCTGTCTGCATGAACAGGTGCCAGCATCAGCACAGGGATGCATACACATTAACACACTTGGCAGGGCCAGGAGTCACTAGTGGGATTGCCACAATCAATGTGCAGGGAAGACATGCACCACAAGGGTCATACCGAGGTCATATGGGCAGTGAGTATAAGTGGATGTCAGACATCAGGCAGCATGCTTCACTGTGCCCTCGGGGGAGTAGTGCATGTGGATGTAGACATACGCACCATACAACACACACAGGGTGCCATTTCGGACATGCATGGGTGCATGTCTGCATGGGTGTGTGGTGGCCAACAGTACAAACAGGCTATACAAGGGTAGGCGATGGGTGTACCTTGGCATCAGGCCACATGACAATGGTCTGCATTGTGGCACAGACCTGTAGCTTCTGCATTTGCCCACACAGGTGGGTATTGCATCCCTCATCCAGTCACCTGGGTGACTATTGTGTGTGGCCAATGCTGTGCATCACTTGCCATGTATGTGTTCCTTAGTCCATGACTTGGATGGTGTCTAGGATGTGCGCACCTCCCACATGCATGTACAGTGACATGTGGAACTGTACCTGGGGTGTCTGGCCTATGCTGTGAATACAGGTTATCATCAAATGTGGCAGTCTTGCCCACCTGTGGCAGGGACTGGTAATGGTCAGCAGGTTTACCCTACCCCTACATTGATAGCATGCTAACAGCATTCCCTGATGTCAGTGTCATCTGTCCATACAGGGCATGTTGTCAGGCATGGTATGTCCATTGTGAGTCACATGTGAAGGCACAGTGGGGTTGCTAACTATGATTGGCTAGCCTTGATGTCACATGTATGGGTATGGCTTTGCACCCCAGCCTTTCAGCTATTTACATCTGTTATCCCTGTATGGTTAACATTGTGATATATAGTAAGGCCACCATAAATGAAATTAGCAAATCCCCTTCACATTGCCCACAGATGTCACACACTCGCAACCACCTCTACACAGGATACAAGTTACAAACACACACACATACACCTCTCAAGTTTGGGAGTAGAACCCCTACCTAACTAGTTTTACTACACTACAGTACTACGTAGTTATAGTACGTGCCACGGACATTACTGAAGTACTTCTTCCCCAAAGGCGTATTTCACAATTAATGACATCAGCAGGATTACCAAAGTAGGGCAACTTTGTGAGTGAGTAGCCTTTAATGCATTGCTCCATACACAGACAATGAAACACACACAAAACATCTGGAACTGCCATGGATGGAGATGGAACACTACCACTGTTCTAAATCACACTACAACAGAACACACTGTGGAGATTACTGGGCTATCACTGTCCCAGAGGTGTACTTCTAGGTGAGTGACATCAGCAGCCTTGCCAAAGTAGAGTATTTGTATTGTATGAAGTGTGAGTAGCCTAAAAAGCATTACTCTCTACTCAGTCAAACACACACAGATTCACACATAGTTGCCAGGTCTGGGGTTCATACACCTACCTAACTAGTTTATCACACTACAGCAGTACTCAGTTACAGAATGCACTACGGTGATTACTGGGCTATTACTTTCCCAAAGGTGTACTTCTAGGTGAGTGACATCAGCAGCCTTACCAAAGTATAGTATTTGTATTGTACGGAGTGTGAGTAGCCTAAAAAGCATTGCTCTCTACTCAGTCAGACACACACACACAGATTCACACACAAACACACACAATTGCCAGGTCTGGGGTTCAAACACCTACCTAACTAGTTTATCACACTACAACAATACGCAGTTACAGAATGCACTACGGTGATTACTGGGCTATTACTTTCCCAGAGGTGTACGTCTAGGTGAGTGACATCATCAGCCTTGCCAAAGTAGAGTATTTGTATTGTACGGAGTGTGAGTAGCCTAAAAAGCATTGCTCTCTACTCACTCAGACACACACATGCACACACACACACACACACACACACACACACACAGTTGCCAAGTCTGGGGTTCAAACACCTACCTAACTAGTTTATCACACTATAGCAGTACACAGTTACAGAACACGCTACGGCGATTACTAGGCTATCACTTTCCCAGAGGTGTACATCTAGGTGAGTAACAACAGCAGCCTTGCCAAAGTAGAGTATTTGTATTGTATGGAGAGTGAGTAGCCTAAAAAGCATTGCTCTCTATTCAGTCAGGCATACACAGATTCACACACAAACGCACACAGTTGCCATGTCTGGGGTTCGAACACCTGCCTAACTAGTTTATCACACTACAGCAGTACGCAGTTACAGAACACACTATGGCGATTGCTGGGCTATCACTTTCCCAGAGGTGTACTTCTAGGTGAGTGACATCAGCAGCCTTGCCAAAGTAGAGTATTTGTATTGTACAGAGTCTGAGTAGACTAAAAAGCATTGCACTCTACACATTCAGAGACAGACAGGCATGCACACAAACACACACTCACACAATTGACAGGTCTGGGGTTAGTACTACTACCTAACTAGTCTATCACTACAGCAGTATGCAGTTATGGGAAGCACCATGCATATTACTGAGCTATAGCTCTCCCAAAGGTGTAATTCACATTGTTTGACCTCAGAAGGCTTGTCATACTACTGCTATGGGGAGGGCAGTGTGTGCATGGGCCATACCCCATTCATGTACGGGTCGACATGCCACATGCGGGCACACACAGGGTCATATGTCACAGGTATGTGTATGCAGCTACTAGATGGCTACTTCCTTGTACAGTCTTGTTGCACAGCTGGCACATGCACCACATAGTCTGTCGTGCTGACAGGTACTGGTGTCTAGTATCCGCAGTAGGTTACATCCGCACCTCATGTGTTGAGGGCCCTTTCGCTGTGTGCTGGTTGGGACAGGCCCACATGGCTCCTTGTCGCAGTCACCCTCTTCCACACATCTATGCCCGTGTACCTGTGGCTTATTATAGTGTGTTGTCCTTACATATTTGTCTGTATTCCTATCCACTGTGTGTGCATGGCAGGAGTGGTGCATACTGACATGTGTCCACACTGAGAACTGCGCCTTTCAGATATGTCTGGTCCACTGGTGTTTGCAGACATGGCCTTCATGTGTTTAAGTGTGTGAGCATGCCTAGTATGACCTCTCAGTATGCTGTTGACTGACATTGCCTTCATTCCTCTGTGTGTGAGCATGCCCAGTATGACCTCTCAGTATGTTGTTGACTGACATTGCCTTCATTCCTCTAAGTGTGTGAGCATGCCCAGTATGACCTCTCAATATGTTGTTGACTGATATTGCCTTCATTCCTCTAAGTGTGTGAGCATGCCCTGTATGGCCATCTGTGTTGCATGTGTTGATCACATCCAGGAAGTTTGTACTGCTGTGCTGTCCTTTGTGTTGTACACCGACAGGTAGCATGCTGTGTCTGCAGGGTATCCATCGGTCATTTGCCATTGACTGTTGCTACATTTCTGCATAACGGGGGGGACACCTGACTGTTTCTACTGCTCTACATAGGAGTAGGGGGGCACACCTGACTGTTACTATAAGTGTACATTGGATGGGGGGGCACACCTGAAACTTGTACACATTTGCTAGGACTGTACTGGTATGTCAGGTACTCGATTTCAGTCTGTAGTCTTAATTATCCTGCTGGATAGTGGCTTACCAGTGTACTACAGATCCTAGCTTTGTTTACCTACATATTAGTTTCTGACTTCCTAGCCTTCACAACTTAAATCTGACTGCCTGGCCTGCTGTGGCCTGTCTGTGTAGGCCTGGGGGAGGGATTACCCATAGGGCACATTCAGAGGCCATAGTACAGCATTTGTCTGTGTTAGTCTTCACCTGTCCTGCTGGCTGAGACTGTTGTTGGGTATGTGAACCTTCCTGACTGGCATGTGTGGCTCTTACGGACACCCATGTCGCTCAGGCCATTTCCTGCACTAGATTTTGTCACCCTGTGTCATACATGTAGTACTGGCTACTGTGGTGACTCCAGTATGTGTTACAGATGTCATGATGCCACTATGGCTGTCTACTGTCTGCTGCCTTGACATTCGGCCACCCAATTCCCTTGCATGTTCACATCCATACCATAGCTACAGGTAAAAACACATTCTACTCCATTTGGCAATTGGTAGGTTGATTGACTTACCTTTAGGGTGTGCCAGACTTGAGGATGGTGCTAGAGGGCTGCCTATGTCAAATGCACATAGTACACTCCCTATACATGGTTGGGCACAGGTAGTGTCATGTTTGGCATCCCTTTTACTGTCTGTGTGAGTCAGAGAGAGGTGTCTTTCCCTGGGCCCCTACTGTGTCAGTGTATATGCTATGCATTGCCTCTTTGCCAAGGCCAGGGCATACTGGGCACACCCCCTTCTGTCTACTGGGGCAGGCTCAGGTTGTTCCTCCTCCGAGTCACTCTGTGCCTGTATGGGACTTGGCATTGGTGGGGGCTTTGTGGCCCTGCTCCATGCTGTTCCTGCTGCAGCTGTTTCCGCAGGATCATATTGTGTAGCATAGCACATACCATAACAATTTGGGTACATGTAGCTGGTGAATACTGCAGGGCTCCACCGGGTGTATCCAGACACCGGAACCATGACCTGAGCATCCCAAACACACGCTCAATTGAATGTCTGGCCTGTGCGTGTGCCTCATTATGGCATTGTTGTTCAGGTGTATGTGCATTTCTGATGGGTGTCATCAACCATGGCTCCAGTGGGTACCCAGCATCCCCCACTAGGTGACCGTAGGGGATGTCCAGATCGGCAAATCTGTGGTACAGCTGCGTTAGTTGCCATATGTGTGAATCATCATAGCTTCCAGGGCAGCCAGCACACACATTCAGTATAATGCCCTGGGCATCACATACGATCTGGCAGTTGATAGAGGGGATGCCCCTGCGGTTGATGTAGGCCCTACCCTGCTCACCGGATGGTGCTTTGATGTGTATGTGTGTGCAGTCTATAGCGCCCGCTACCCCAGGGTAGTTTGCTATTTGGTGGAAGAGACGCATATTGCTGGTCAACACCTCAAGTGTGTTGAGGAAATATACGTGCACTCACTGGCATGTGCTGACATGGCATCCAGGAACTGGTGGAATACATTGGATGCTGATGCCTGTGAGATGCCCATGATATCCCCAGTTGTGGTTTGGGAGGTACCTGTGGCTAGTATACCTAGGCCTACACATACCTTGGTATCCACCGGGATGGGTTCCCTTTAGCCAGTGTGGTGTGTCAGATGTGGCCTGCACAACTCAACGATTTGCTGTAGGAAGTCTCTGTCCACCCTATAGCACTCCACTATCTCCAGATCATGTATCCCCTGGTAGGTTACCCTGGGACTATACGATCTTCTCTGTCTCCTCACTGTGGATTTTTCAGCAGCATTCACATCCTCACCACCCACAGCCTCTTGCACATGTTGTTCTATGTTGCCTGCTGCAGCCCTTCTTATTTTGTAGGTTTGTTTTTTAAAATTTTCCCGCTTGTATACACCGATGGTGTAGAGTGTGAAAAAAATGGAGGGAAGGTGTTTGCTTAGTTTATAGTGGTGTTCTGGGCTGGGCTGGTCTGCTGCCTGTGTAATTAGCTGATTCTGATACATTTCACCTGGCAGCTTAGCTTGTTCTCCTTGATTACCTTCCTACTGCTGTTTTCCCTTCGCATTGCCTCCCTGTTTAAGCCTGTGTGTGCGCCACACAAACAGAGTGCTCAAATGTGCACAGTACTGCTATTTCCTGGTTTAACTTCCTTTTTCTTCCTGTGAAACCCGGTGCACGGTGAGCACACCCGCTTACACTTTCTAAGGAGTACTAGGCTGTTTGGACACACCTCTAGCTTAGCTGTGCTAAGCTAGGAGCAGTCCCGGGCCACAGGGCTCCAATCCACTTACAGTATGCCTGACACTCCCACCCCCATGATGTCACCTATCTCCTAGTCTTGCAACCAGCTATTTCTACTCTTACACTCTTGGGACCTGCCTCACACCCTGGGGAAATCTGGGATTCAATATCCTTCTTTTCATTTGCATAGGATTTCCTGCTAATGCATAGTTACATGTCCCACACTGAGCCTCCCCCCTTAGCAACCATTACTCACTGGCCAGGTTGTCTTATGCCTGCCATTGACTTGCATGGCTGAATACTGCTTTTAGTTAGAATGCTTATTTTAGGTTTGTTTTATTATTTTACCCCCAATCCCGTTTGCGCACCACTGCCCTATGCTTAAACAGGCAAGATCAACGAAAGTAAATTAAAAGTTTTTTTTTTAGTTTTTACACATTTTGCAATGCAAGTGGCCTTCTACCTGGCCATTGGCATGCTTCATCAATGATATGCAGCCTTTATTTGGTGCTGTCATAGCTCCGTTTTGTAGTTTGCAGAAATGTACTTGGTTACTAACTGAATACATTTCTGCAGACTGCACTCATCCTGCACTGACTGCTGCCTCCTTCCTGGATCACAAATTACCCTCATTTGCATGGTTTTCACCTTCAAATGAGGGTAATTTGCATACAGGAGCTTGGTCCATGCAGGATTAGCCTAAGAGCTCATGTGCACATCCTGGGAGCTCGTTCCTGGATCGCACATCGCCCATATTGCCGGAAATAGCTCTGAAACTATTCCTGCACACTATAATGGACTCCATAAATCCGGGGGACACTTTGCGAAAATGCTTTTGTTCCCCCTTATTTTGATTCATTTTATGCAATACGGACTTTATTTCAAACATTTTCTGTAGTAATTCAAATATTTTTATTAATGTCATACATATCGGTTTATGCAAATATTGTTTGGAATGCTCTGTGTGCTTCATTTCATATTATACAAAAAGAAGTAGTGCTGAGTAAGTTTTAATACCTGAAATTTGTTTTTGACTTGTTTTGCGAAGTAGGCACATTTTTAAGATGATCCATTCGTCTATATTCCATCAGCATCTGGACAAGTGCCTTAAATCATTTTTGCCAAGCCTGTTCTAGCTTCATGTCCTTTTTTGGTACCTTTCCTTCTAGATATGCCGCTTCTGACACCATGTCATTTTATGCATGCCACTTCTGACACCATGTTACTCGTTCGTCTCTGTTACAAATAAGATGGCTTGGGGTTCCATTTAAATGCTTTAATACATAGAAACATATCAGGATGGATAGCATCATTTTAAATGGAAATGAACTAGTTAACAGACAGACCTTATATACATACATACTTACATCGCAACAACTAACTACAAAATGGCAGTCAGACTTGCACGTGCTCAGTATTTATACACTTGTGCAAGCCCTTGGATAGCTTCTTAAAGGTATATACACATATATTGATCTACACTTTTAGCAAGAATGCCCTGAGTTCTAAAACAGTGATGTGATGTGTATGTTTTTTCTCATGTGCCAGTGGTTTGTTTTGATTTTCATTGTACTCACAGCCGAAAAGAGAAGCATCAGTATTAATAACATCTTGCACATTTGGAAGCCGTCACTGTGGACCTTGTGCAGCTTTAACATAATGAACCATTAAAGCAGTATGTTCATTAAATCCTTAAAAGTGCAGTTATTGTTCTCATACAGCTGCTTTATCACCATTAAAACCCACTGTCCTACTGTTCTTCCACCCTATCCTGAATCCATATACAGCATGAACACGAGCCATCATTCAGTTCAAGGCATTTTATGGCAACACAGTTCTCAATTTCATTTTTGTCCTCCTAAGTTGTTTTCTGTAAGTGATCTGCTATACTTCCACCTTTCCTTGTATCCTTTTTGAAGAAATGTAGCACCCACCTTACCCCTTAAATCATTGTGCCCCCATATAAAATCTTCCCTGCTTGTCCTCAGAAGCAGTGACATTGCCAGTGTTTGTACTTACAGCCTTCTATAACTGTACCATTTTAGCCACCTTTTCTGTACACTTTACTGTAGATCTCCCTTATCTTTTAAGTTCTCCAAAACTGCATGGAGTCCTCTGTATGCTTTTTAGCCAAGTGCTATATAGAAATGAAAATCAGCCCCCCTATTTCTACAGTCAGATTCAAAATGGGATTTTTGTCAGCCTGTGGCTGTACTTTAGCACATTGATTATTGTGGTAGTGACAATGTTATGCATTCTTGTAAGTGATTTTTTTCTATTAAAACACTTTTAGTTCATACTCATATTACATACTTCTGTGTAAACTGACAGCCCTGAAGTACATTACTTAGCACTTTATGATTTCAGAATACAACTACCATCTCTTCATCCATTTTTCTAATCTCCTTTTTTGTAGACATTTCCCATCTGTGACTAGTAGACACAATCTAAGAATTGTCTCTAGTTAAATTTCTTTTTCCACAGCCACATTGTTACATCATAAATGTATGCACAAAAGAGTGTAGGTCCTAATACTGTTCCTCTTGAGATAACCAATTAACACATTTCTTTCTTACTTTATTCATCCTATTCTGAATTGTCCTCTCTACCTATTCACCACCTAACCCACACTACAGTGTCAAACTCACTCCATTATCCCTTGACTTGACTACTAGATTTATATGTGGTATCATGCTGATGATTCAGTGAAGCATGGAACACTATATCCACGGGAGCATTGCTCTCCATTTCATTTAAGCCAGTGACATAAGCTTATCAGATTAAAATGATAGGACTTCTTTTCTGTTAATACATGCCACCACTTACCTAACAGCATATTATTTCTAACAACTTTCTCTAGTTTCCTCAGCATCCTCTAATCCTCTAAAGGAAATTCATGACTATGCATTTGAATACCTTATAATTCAATATATTTCTCATCATGAGTGTTGTGTACTTTACATATACCTGTGCAATACTAAAACATACTTCCTTGCCTATATTACCATGGATTGCATTTTGGACAATTATTAGCATATGGCTTTTATTATGAGTGTTGTGTTTTATGTTCTGATTTTTCTTCTGCTCTTAATGCATTTGTACTTATAAATAAAAAAAGACTTGGCTTTTCCCGGTTAGGGGTCGCCACAGTGGAACTCCGGTCCGCTCATGATCGGCAGTGGATTTTTATGGTGCTGAGTTGCCAGCCCAACACCCAACCTTCAAAGAAGGCACGCCCATTCATGCACGCACCTACCTGCATGTCTTTAACGTCACTCAAACGTGGGGAGGACATGCAGACTCCACACAGAAGGTGCTCCAGCCGAGAATCGAACGGGAGAACCTCTTGCTGTGAGGCGACAATGCTAACTGCTGCACCACCGCGGCTTACTTAATGCATTTATAAATACTTGCCTTTATTATTACATTTGTGTCTCCATGCTGCATGATTGTTATGATATGCTGTTTGTTTCATGTTTCTTCTACATGGGCCCAGGTCATGGCTGAAAAGGGTCCTCGTACAAGTCCACTTACACAGGAAAACAAACATTAAATCAAATAAATCTTCTGCATTATGTGTCACTGATGCAAGATTGACAGTTATATAGTTTTATGCGTGCTTTATATGTATATGCACATGGGGGGGGGAGTCTAGTATATGATACATGAAATATTCTAGGTTTAGGGAATAGGATTTGCAGCATTAATCACAAACTGAGGCAACCCTTCCTATATTTCACCAGCTGTAAATTTGATACCCGGACTATAACCTCTGTGTATATTCCATCATATTTTATTCTTATTTTCCTTACAGTACAAAACTTTCTTAACTCCTCAAGCTGATTAACTCTTAATATCTCTTGCATATCTTGTTTCCTACATTCCCAAATATCCCTAAAAATCTGCTTTCATCTTCCCTGTATTTTACCAATTTTTCTCTCTCGTTTCACTTTCCCCTGTTACCATTACAATAATCCATGTCCCCCAGTTTGTTTGAATTATCCACTGCTCTTCCTATGTCTTTGCCACCAGTACTGCCACATTTACATATAATTCTTGGCTGCTGTCACCTTCTACCTGTAATTTATACTCTAAAATGTTATCCTTGTATCAGTAACTTTGCTGGCTAAGTCTTGAATTAATGTTTTTTTGATGATTTATTTGTCTAAGTTGTAAATACTTCAACATTAAGAAGCACAAATATAATTTATTGAACAAAATAAATGAAGTTCTTGGAGTGACTGCAGACCGAGAGGGTAGTATTCAAACATAGCAGCCTAGAGGCCTGCATTAATTACACCAAGTAGGCAGCTGAATACCAAGTACTCTCACTTAACAAGCCATAAAACTGTTGTGTAACTTAGCTGTGATTTAACAGTACTTGTGTCTTTGTCACACTAAAGCAGTGAACTATGACAGTGCTTACCGTACAAAGTGTCACCACTTACAATTGTAGTTCCAGGATATACTGGATATATAAGTCATGTGTTTTAAGTAATGCTGATTCTTGATGTTAGTGCCCAGCCAGCAAGCAAAACGCAGTTGACATTTTTCTAGTAATTACTCAGAGAAGTTAGTTACATGTCACAAAGCCAGTGGTAAAAATAAGGTAACTTATATGTTCTTTACAGTATTACATTCTGAAGAAGTTATGCTGATTCTGATGAGTATAAAGTTGTAAAATTCCTGACTTCCTGGGGAGGTAGGTGATATGTTTGAGAGGCAGGTTGCTTGTTGTAGCTCAAGTGGTGAACAGGATTCAGACATGTTACCAGCCTGGGTAGGTAGATTGGCCTGGAAAGCACCATCATCCTAGGACCTGGACTGGGTAGAGTTTATTGCCCATGCAGCCTACAAATAGTGATGCTTCCAGTTTGAAAAGGGTAGGACCTAAATCTGACTCTGCTACCAGCATTGGCAGCTTCCAGACTTCTGTCTTCCTCTATGGGGAGTCACCATTTCACCACTACATGGAGTGCTGGTGACCCCAACCTGGGGGGGGGGGTTAAACACCTGAGTACACCATTTATAGACCCCACTACTCGGGGTAAGATGGGGTTTGGAGACCCATGCTGCATGCTGCAGAAGATAATACATGCTACATCAGCAAAAAAAGAAGACTGAAAAAAAAACTGGACATTACTAATAGCTATACACCAAATTACAACAGAGATTGGAAGTCATCAGTTTTACCTGAACTCATGGAATGCTCCTATTGTACATGTAACCAGGTATTAGAAATCATCAGTTTTACCCACATTTAAAGAATGTTCATCTTTCGGCTTTTCCCAGTTAGGGGTCATCACAGCGGATCATCTGTCCGCTCATGATTGGCAGTGGAGTTTTATGGTGTCAAGTTGCCAGCCTGGCACCCAACCTTCCACTGAAGGCACATACATGCACACACTCACACCTAGGGCCAATTTGGAGTGTCCAATCTACCTACAGCATGTCTTTGGGATGTGGGAGGAAACCGGAGCACCCAGAGGAAACCCACATGACCACAGGGAGGACATGCAGACTCCGCACAGAAGGCACCCCAGCCGAGGATCGAACCGGAGAACATCTTGCTGTGAGGTGACAATGCTAACCACTGCACCACCGTGGCAGCCCTGCATTTAAAGAATGTTATGGTCTTGTATATAGCTTTCCATCACCCAATTTCTGATAATCCATTTTATCCTTTACAAAGTAGCTGTGATGCCAAAGCCTGTCCTGGTAGCCAGTAGGTACAACACATTTGCAACACCTTCTGTACAGGGCACAGGTCTATCACAGAACACACACTCTCATTTACTAATATGGTATATATATATATATATATATATATATATATATATATATATGCACCCATGGGCAGTTTGGACAATCAAAAGAACGTATCCAGAAATAGAAACACGTATTTATTCACGTATAGAAACAAAGCTTTCGGGTATCACCCTTCATCAGTGTTCATAGGTGTGTACTAGGTTAATGGCCCTAGAGCCTTTACAAGCCAAGCCCATAGAATTACCCTGTCATCGTGCCACCTGTCCTTAGTTTCCAGTGCCTATGTCGAGCAGAGCCACTGGAGTGATCCCCGGGGTGAATTTTCTATTTCCCATCCACTCATCAAGATTTCTCTTGAAGAGGGCCAGTGAGGTGCTCTGTTTGACATGTATGGGCATTCTCTGGGTTAAGAACCTGTCTCTCCAGCATGTTCTGTTGATTGTGGTAATGAGGTTGAGGTCTCTGGAGTGTGTGGTGTGGAGGGATTGGGATTTCTTCAGATGTAGCCTTTCTAACAGAGCTGGGTCAGACATGGCTTTGTAAGTCAAGCAGAGATCGCCTCTAAGTAGGTGATATGAGACAGAGAATAGTTGGAGTTTTTTTGAGTCTGTCCATGTAGGACAAGTGTTTAAGGCCTAGGATCCTCTTTGTGAGGTACTTTTGCGGCCTCTCCAGTTGTTAAAGGTGTCTAGTGAGGTACATGCTAAATGGGGCATTGTACTCGATGATTGGCCTAATGAGGGAAGAGTAGAGGGAGACAATGACCTCTTTCTTCTTGGATGCAAAACCCTTAGTAATGAGATTTGCCACATAGAAGGATTTTCTGACCACAGTGGCAGTGTGGTGGCCAAAAGAGAGGTTGCTGTCAACCTGTGTTCCCAAATCTCTTATAATGGCTTCTGTGTTCAGTGGACTACCATCGATGTGGCAGTTCATGGGAACTGCGTTTTTCCCAAAGGGGATGATGACATTTTTTGGCATCGAGCTTAAGGCCATGGTTCTGACACCAGTCGTTGGTCTCAGTAAGCCCTTCTGTAGGATGTCAACATCACTTGAGGAGTTAATAATGGTCCCCCAACTTGCAATTGTCTGTGAACTTTGTCAGTCAGAGTCCATTTGTGCTGGACTGGACTTCTGAGAAGTAGATACCAGACAGGAGAGGACCCAGGACCGATCCCTGTGGGACTCCACTCATGACTGGTCGGCAGTCTGACTGTGGATTCTATCTGTGAGCCAGTTTGCAACTCACCTAGTGATATAGGGGTTGATGCCTAGTTTAGTGAGTTTTTCTATGATTTCTGAGTGGGGAATGGTATCAAAGGCCTTGGCCAGATCAGCGTAGGCTATATGAATCACCTTGCCTTCATCCACAGCTCTGGTGACTGACTCAAAGAAGTTGACCAAGTTGAGCAGGCATGAGCTACCCTTCACAAAACCAAACTGTGTGGGTTTCTGAGTTTGGAGATTCCCTATATCCTTGTTTATTAGGTCTATGATGATGCATTACATAGCTTTGCATATCAGACTTGTCAGGCTAATGGAGCGATAGTTCCCAGGGTCTGTAGTCGCTCCTCCTTTGTGGAGAGGGATGACTATAGCAGTGCGCCATTCGGTAGGGGCAAAGCCTGAGGTGAGGCTGTGTTTGAACAGGGCACACAGGTGAGGTGCCAGTTCACTCTGTAGTTCTTGTAGAACACAGCCAGGGATATTGTCAGGTCCCATAGAAGCTGTATTCTTGGCCTTGGACAGTGCTGTTTTAACCTGTGCAGCAGTAATACTGGGTGCCTGGCAATCTACTGGTATTGTGATTGGTCCTTTAGAGGGGGAGAGAGGGGTAAAGTTGGCAGTGAATCTGTCGGCCAGTATATTGGCAATATCTGTTGGCTTGGAATAGGAGGTACCATTGTGCAGTAGCTCAGAGCAGATCTGCGTATTGCTGTGGAGATTCTTTACATAACTATAGAAGGCCTTGTGGTTGTCTTTACTATCTGCTGCAATTCTGTTTTCATAGCTAGCTTTAGAGGATTTGATGAGGGATCTCAACTTTTTGTTGAGGCTGATAAGGGAGTTTTTCCAGTCTTCGGACTTCACCTTATTCCCCATCAGTTTCCTCCTTCTGTTGTAGAGTTTGTTTATGGCAGGGGACCACCAGATTGGCTTCCTTTTTTTGGAGGAGAGGGTCTTGGTTCTATTGGGTATGGCGAGATCCATGCATTTGTGTACGTGTTCATGCAGTGCATTGGTGTATGATTCAGCAGTCATGTAGCTACTCTCCATTTGCATGGGTGCCGTGAAGTTAGTCACCTCTGTTCTTAGGAGCCCAAAGCTAGCTTTGGAGAAGTTTTCCATGGTGGTTACCTTTGTGGGGTGGGGGTGGGTGGGCATGTGTATTTCCAAGGTGATTAGTTTGTGGTCGGATCTAACGAGGTAGGAGTTGACTATTGGTGTAGAGCAACGGTCACCCATGTCAGTAATGATCAGGTCAAGGATGTTGCAACCTCTAGTAGGGGTAAGAACGAGCTGGTCCAGGGCATTGGAATTAATGAATTCCAGGAAACGCTGGGCAAGTGTATTGGTACATGAGTAGATTTCCCAGTTAATGGAGGGGTAGTTGAAGTCACCCAATATGAGTGTGTTTTTAACATTCAATTAAAACAAAACTCACATGTAACAACAAAGCTTTCAGGTATCACTCTTCATCATTTTGGAGAATGTCAGTTCATATTGTGCATATGTACGGGTGTTGGGAGGAAATCAAAGTTCTTAAAGAAAACCCACACTAACGTAGGGAGGACATGTAGACTCTGCACAGAAGGTACCCCAGCTGTGAATCAAACCAATGACTCTATAGTTGTGAGATAATAATGCTACTGATTGTTCCATTTCACCAACCTGTCTTGTATGGAGTATGCAAAATATGCATCCTTTCAATGTGCAGTGTACTAGACATGAGAAATATAAAATTTTGGCTAAAACTTGGTTGTATACTGGGTAAGGACTAGATAAAAAGAAAAGAGAAATATTTTTTTTTTCATTAATACTTTATTTCCATTAGCATTGCTAGAGTTGCAGTACAAGATCACAGTTTTAACTTTTTGAAATATCAGCTTTCTAATTATTATTTTTGTGGTGTGGACATTTTAGCAGTTTTTGATATTTTGTTTGTTTGAAGAATAATTCATTAGATCACGGAGTACATCTATATTTAAAATAAGGACCCCTAAATGTCTAAACTACTGTATTATGTGCATTACTATTTTTACTTTAGCACATTAACTTTAAAAAGAAGATGGCTGCTAAGGTATGCCCTTCTGTCCTAGCTCTAGCAACCACAAGTACTGCTAAATTTGAAAGTGCTGTACAAAAACAATCTTGACTTTTGTACAGGCAGACATTTGTTTAGCTGTTAAAAATGATTTCATCACATGAGCAATGTGATATAGTGAATAATAAAAAGCTGTTAAAAGGATAAGAAAGTGCCTCTTTGCAATGAAAATGCTGTTTTTGTTCTGAAACACTGTTTTGTTGTGAATATGCTGCTTAGCTCTGAAAATTCTATTTAATGGTGAGTTACTAAATATACCCCAAACAATACGATAAATCATGCAGCAGAAAACATGCAGCAACAGTGGCTGATTAGGATAGCTGCAGAAATACATTCAGAATAAGATAGCAGGAACATGTGCCTCAGTGATTATAATGTCCAAGAGTAATAGACTCTTTGTCAGCCAGAAAATTGATTGTAAAAGGAGTTTTGTGGCTATGAGTATTGATGCCTGGAAGATATCAGCTGTACAGTTTATTGGAAGAGACCAAACAGAAAAAGAAAGGCAGCCATGGATCAGTTTGAAGGATTACCTGAAGTTTGCCTTAGATTACTTAACTTTTGGTGGATATAAAGCCAGAACTATGAAGACTTTGATTTTATGTGACTTTTCTTGTAAAAGAGCTACGCTTTACGGTTATGCTTCACTGTAAGTAAAGTGCACTGATCTTATCAGTTATTTCTTGTGTGTGTGTGTGTTACATACTGCAGTAGACATGGAGTGACATTCAGAAAACCTTTGACATAGCTGGTGCTAAATGCATGGTGAAATGGCCATCACTGATTCACAAAATGTTAAGTGTAAATAGCCCACAAGATGGCTGGATCTACTATCCTTGCTGGCCAAAAAGGAACAAGTAAAAAAAAAGAGACGCACTGCTGAGCTGTAGGTTTAGCTTCTGTGTGGTTCAGAGCCAAGAGTCTCTACTGACAACATTAATTTTATGCAAAGAGTACAAGGAAAACACTTTGAGGCTGCTACTGTAACTGCTATTTACAACTACTGCTATTTTCTAGTTTCATTTATCAGATCTTATTTTTATAAAGTATATAAAGTCATTCTCTGTCATATGCTAAGCTCATCTTCTGGCTGTTTTCCCAGCCTGCTGGAGACATCATTTCAGTCTGGGAGGGAAAACTTTACTTAGATGCCCTGTGGCTTTATGTGGATTCCTGTCTGTGAACTGTTACTTGTGATTCAGTTATACCATTACAACTTGGTGAAAGTTTTCTATCAGCTGAAATGCTCAGATTCTGAAGATGGCCTGCAGTTATCTGTGGTAGAGAATGTTAATCTTTCATAATAATGAAATAAATAATAAATGATACATTCCATTCAGGCTTCCATTGACATAAATCTCTATTATTATTATTATTATTACTACTATTATTATTATATTATGTACATTTTATTTGCATTATTATTTACATCAGTAGTATACTTGTTATTATTACATTTTATATTATATCTGCATTTTATTTACATTAGTACTACATTTTATGTGATGTCTGTTAGAGAATAATTAGTGAAAAGCCTATGAATGAACATGATACAGTGCAGGGTGGGCTTTGTTCTTCCCTATACACAGCTAGTGGTAGGAAGTTGTGGCATAGCTCTCAACATCTTAACACAAAAAATCTGGACAAAGCCAAAAATAATGGGGGGACAAAGCCCCAAAAATAGGGACAAATTTTAAATATTGCTCTTATATACTTAGAAGGGTGCTAGAATAAAAGATCTTGTGTTAGCATGCATTTTCTGAAGGATGTGAAGTCTGAAACTCAAATGCCTGCCATTAGCTAGTGAATACAATCTTCACTGATTTTCTGGAAAAATCCAGAAAATCAGAAAATTTATGAGGAACCAACCAATAATATGAGGCAAAAATCTGGACATTCTGTGAAAATCTGGACAGTTGAAAAGTATGAGTTGTGGTCGTACCCTGAGAGAATTTTGTTAAGAAAGCCTAAGTGGTGAGTTACTAAATTAAATGTATTACAATTTTCCCTATAATGTATTGAAATCAGTATTTTTTCTGAATGTACATAGAGACATGTATGTGTAGAGTATAGTGGTAAGAACTTGAGGACTTTTTTCTTTCTTTCTTATTTATGGTTTGATAACCAAGTGGGTGGGCAGGTACCGGATCTTTATCAGCCACTAACCAGGCCAAATGGCAATAAACAGAGATATTACAATATATATATGAAAAATGTGTTATATAAAACAGAAAACTGAAAAATACTATACTGTTCATTGGCAGAGACAGGACACTTGCCACAAATGGAAACAGAATTTCCTTTGCCTATTACAGAAGGTTCAAATCATATAAGATCACCTGATTTATCTTCCTATAGCTACAGAGTAAAAAGGCTTAATATTAAATAAATTCCTGTTCAACAAAATGTGAGACATTACCACACCCTCCTTTGCTGAAACTTAAACAACACCATCTGAGTGCAAATGAAATGGAGAACATGGCAATGGCATAACTCGTAGAAATTATTAGATAAATTTTACAAATGTTTGCTCCATAAGAGGGTTGTTCTGACATAAGATCATCAGCATCAACACTCTTTTTCCCACTTACATGGAGTTGGGGTGTTGTATCAACTGTCATTATCACTCTTGATTCAGTGTCATTCTCCTACCTTCTTCTACAATCATGTCTGAGTGCCACAGGTCTTCGCTCATGCAATGTATCCATTTCTTGGCTGGATGGCCTCACTGCTTTTTGCTTCTTCCTGCCTTTCCCAGATGTCAGTCACCACATCATCATCTCCTTTTCTGCTTATGTGACTGAACCATCATAATATGTTCTCCTTGACCTTCTCTGCAATAGGGGCTGCTTTGGCTTTTTCTCTGACATCCATATTCCTTTGTTTATATCTACAGTATGCATTCTTCTACATGTCTCAGGCACTCCATCTCCATCATTTCAAGCGTCCTCATTTTCTCTGCTTTCACTGCCCAGGGTTCTGTATCACAAAGTAGTACTGGTCACACCGTTGTTTTGAACACCCTACTTTTTCAGCTTCTTTGACATTCTTCTGTCAAACATTACCCTAACATTCTGTGCCAGTTGGCTACATCACCTCCTTGACCTCATCATTCAGACTTCTTTTCTCCTTAACTACCCCACCCAGATACTTGAAGCTGTTAACTTGTTCTCAGTTTTCAGATTCTTCAGATTTCCCCTATTTGCTGCCATGACGATTGTCTTATCTGTACATAGTTGCATCCCATATGCTTTCAGTTTGCATTCCAATCCCCTATCATTTGCTGAAGTTCCAGTTCACAGTCTGCCTGTAATGCCACATCATCTGTATACAGCAGCTTTGTTGATCTGTCCCCTATGACTTTGCTTATGTAGCCCATCAGTAGTATGAATGACAGTGGGTACAGAGCTGAACATTGATGCACACCCAATCCCACTGAGTGCCCCTCTGTGAGTCTTCTTGTGTCACTGAGCCCTTGTGCATAGTCTGCACTAATTCTGCCAATGTTTTTAGGACCTCACATCATTGCAGAACCTTTTCGTATGCTATCACCAAATCTTAGAATGTTCACTTGGACTTTTTTCAGATTTCCAGCTTTTTCTCTTATCTGTCTCACTGGAAACATTGGTTCAGTTGTGCTAAATCCCGATCTGAATCTAAGCTGCTAATCACCCATCTTACTTTCTACTAATGTGCACATCAATTTATTAATCGCCCTCTCCAGGGCTTTCATGCAGTGTGACAGGAGTTTGATACCTCAGTACTGCCTATAGTTGTGAATCCATCCATCCACAACCCCTTTTTCCTATTTATATACATGGAGTCAGAATGTTGCTTCAACAGTGATATTCAACTAGAGCCAAGATTTACACGACCGGGTGGCTAGCCCTGTCATGGTAATTCTTCTACACCACATACTCGCACATGCACTCACACTTATTGCCAATTTAGAGTGTCCATTCCACCTACTGCATGTCTTTGGAATGTGGGAAGAAACCAGAGCATGTGGAGGAAACCCACGCAAACACAGGGAGGACATACAGACTCTGCACAGCAAGTACCTCAGCCAAGAGTCTAACCAGGGAACCTCTTGCTATGAGATGACAACACTATCTGTTGTGCCACTGTGCATCCTCTTTTTTCTTGTACACTGGCACTAGGATGCTTATATTCCAGTCATCTGGGATATACCTTTCTCTCCATACTGGTTTAAGTATCCATGGGAGCCATTTTTTTCCCCAGCCCATCCAATATGTTCATCATATATGCTATGACCTTATCTGACCCCGCTGTTTTTCCTGATTTCATTTTCCTTAGTGGTGTTCTTACTTTTTCTAGGGTGGGTTCTTCCTCCTTCATCACTGAATGTGCAGAGGGCAGTACATTTTCTGTGGGGTTTTCTTCCTGATGGAAGTACTCATTCCATCTGCTTTTCATGTCCTCTGGACTGATTAGCAGGTTGTTGCTGGCACCCCTTATGAATGGTGTTTGATGACTATCCTCTATATTTCTGTTGCTGCCTTGCAGCCTGATAGTGTCATCTGCTTGAGTCATTTTTCAGAAGCTGGCAGAGTTTCTCTGACACCTCGTTCTTTGGCATTGTGACTGCTCTCAGTCTTTTTGTTAATCAACCAGTAATTTCTTCTAGTCTGTCAATCTTTTCTACCTCCCCCTTCTTGCACTCTTTCTTTATCTTGATAACTTCCTGGACTTCTGCATTCCCCTGCCAGCTTTCCTTATGTACCTTATTTCCATATCTGGCTCAGCCACGTAGCTATTCTGTAGTTCTCATCCATGCCGTTTTGAGAAGCAAAAATTCTTCTTTGACTCCAGCCATGTCCTCTTCTTCCTGAAGTGCTAGGTCCCTGAGTATTTCCTTGAACTCCTGTGTCTTCACTCCTGTCAACTTTCAAGTCTTCAGCCTAGTCTTTGTTGATCTTAGCATCTTCTCTGACTACTGCTTGCAGCTGATTGTGGCCACCAGTGCTTTATGCTGGGGGATGACAGTTTCATTGGGGATAACTTCAGAATCTCTGGTTCTACCCCAGTACCCTTTTCTTAGTACAAACTGACCTGAATTACATTTTGACCACTTTTCTTTATGATCCTCTGACTATCTGTCTTGGTGAAACGTGTTGGTTACCATCAAGCCTTCTTTAATTCTACTGCCCCTCCCATGTGGACACAGGCAGTCCCTATATCCTGTTCTGTTTATCCCTGATAAGCTCATTCAGGTCCTTAATTATCAAAACCAAGTCATTTTTGTCCCACTTTATCTAGTAGGTCCCGCAACTGCTGCCTGAATACACTCTTTTCCTTGCCATCACAACACAACTAATGTATACCTTATCTTTACACTTGAATCTGATTGTCACAAATCTATCACTAATTCTGATGACATCCCTTACTGTCCTTAGAATTTTATCTCTCACCACAATTTCCACATCATTCCTATCTTGTCCTCTTCTTGAGTAGCAGACTCTGAATACCAAGCCACGTGACTTTGCTGCACTGCTCTTCCACCTTGTCTCCTGGATACACAGGATGCCCAATCTCCTCCTTACTATCATGTTGTCCACATCCAAGCTGGATCCTGTCATTGAACCTATATGTAGAAATCCTTAGGTCATTTTTGGCAGGTTAATTGGATTTACATCCAACTTTCTTTCAACAGAGCTTTTCTGGGTAGCCCAGGTTGGTCAACTGAATAACAGCTAGTCAGTAGTATTGACCTAATGCTACTGGGCTTTTTGGTAGTTGCACACTGGCCAACAGGAGTGCATAGACCCCCTCCAACTGTTAGCATGGGACCCTGGATTACGTCAAAGTAGACTGGTTTTCAACACCCTTAGACCAAATTACCTAGAACCAATTTTTACATTGCTGAGTGGTTAGCATTGACACAGCGACACACCACAGTTGATGGCTAAAGCACTTGATCTACAAACCTCTTCCCTTGAGTGACACCACTTAGAAAGCAGGAGATCATTTAGGTGTGCATAACTCCATTCAATTTTGGGTGGACTGTGCTGGTATACTTCTCAAGTTCAAATGTAAAGGTATGACTTGAACCTAGTAACTTTCACCCTTGAGCGGGAAACTCCCATCGTGTTTTGGAAGGTGGAAGGAATCCCACAAAGCCATGGGGCGAACATACAAACTCCATACAGAGAATGACCAGTGGTCAAGATCAAACAATGTACGTTGAGTCTGTGAGGCACTGACCTTATAGAGCTTAGCTATTATTCTAGCTGTATCACATGGGGAAACACGAGTGTGACTGGCCTATTTACACATACATTTACTATGTTGTATGTTTTCATACAATACAATACACTCAACACATGCAGACACACACACACACACACACACACACACACACACACACACACACACACACACACACACACACACACACACACACACACACACATATACAGAAAACTTTCCTGTTACAAATTTTTAAATATATTCATGTTTTTAACAATACAAAACACTTTTTGAGCCATTTTTGTTAATTTATAACCATTTAAAAAAGTATATATGAAATGTGTACCAGTCATTTAGTGTGTAGTTTTGTACTGAAGTATTTCTTTGTTACAGCATGTCTCTATCTCTTTAAAGTAGTTTGAGTCTGATCATAAGGGTGCATTTTTTTTGGGGGGGGTGATAACTGACATGTTTCCTTTGAAATGAAATTGACTGGAATGTTGGTGGGCAAGAGAGGCATAGCAGTTAGTGTTACTTCCTTACAGTGCTTGGTTCTCCAGTTTTGTTTTCAGCCACTTCTTTGTAGAGTATGCATGTTCTCTCTGTATTCGTATGCGTTTTACCATGTTCTCTGGTTTCATCTAGCAGCCCAAAAATTTATTATAGGTGAATAGGTATTCCTCCAAATTGCCAAGGTGTGTGCATCCAGCAATGGGTTAATGCCCTGTTCAGGATTAATGGCACTACTTTTCACTCACTGAATGCAAGGATATATTCTGACTCCCCCGTGACCCTGAATTGAACAGCACAAGTTATCAGAGAATGAATAAGAAAATGGAATGTTGACAAGTGCCACTGGAGAACCAGCAGATGCATCTGAACAGTTCAACTGTCAGATAAAAAAGTTCTCGAAGAGATGTTCCTCAAAAGAGTTGATTGAATGCCTACCAGTCACGCTACATGTAGAAATAACTTTGTTTTCTTTCTCGTCCTGATACAAAATACTCTTGACAAATTATATATACTGGCATTACATATGTTTAGATAAGGAGTCCTGCATTTCATCAGAATGCAAAAAGAAAAATCTGTGGTATCCCTCAGTCTCAGAAAACCCAGTATGCAACCATTACTGGCTCAAAAGCAAACCAAGAAGAAACTTTGCAGCAGTGTGGAGGGTGTTAGGTTCACTCCTTGAAATATGTTATGTACCTAGTTCACTAATAAAATCGAACTGTAAACTATGTACTATAAAATAATAAAACAGAAAATAGGTAGTCCACAGTTGAGTTAAAAATGCAATATCCTTTACTGAAACACAAACAAGCAATCCTAGTTGAGTATAATGAAAAGCATTAAAGACATTCATTATTTATATATAATCAGGTTATTTGGAGCAAGGGAGTGGTTGCGGAGGGTGGTTCTGTTAAGAGCAATAAAAGCATTGAACTCATTCCTTTAACCAAGTCCCCCTTCCCTTTAACACCATAGTATAAACTGAGCTACTTTAGAAATGAAACTAAAAAGCTAGAGTCAAATTAAAATATATAATATAAGAACAGCTTATTAAGGCTAACCTACAAATCCAAACTTTATTAATTAACAAACCAGCTCACTAACAAAATGACTAACTAATTAACTAACAAAAAGATCTATCATTATACATCTATCAGAATAAATATTAGTAACTTATAAACTAAAAACTTTTAACAAAGACCGTTTTCATACCAAATAAGTACTTTGCAGGGAATTTTTGAATCTACCATCTCATCAATTCCCGAAGCATCTATATATATATATATATATATATATATATATATATATATATATATATACACACACACACACACACACACACACACATATATATATATATATATATATATATATATATATATATATATACACACACACACACATATATATATATGTTCCAGTTACCTCTTTCTTCGCCTATCACACCTCCAACATTTACCATCTACCTGAAGAAAAAGTCTTTGGAGTCTGCTTGAGGTATAAAATACCTATGTAAAAACTTTCAAGCAAAATTAGGTTCATATATTGTAGTAGGCTAGTGTCCATATGGATTATTTTAGCTTGGCTAATTACCCGATGTGAGAATCAAATCTTACACCTTATGACTCTAAGGTAAGCACCTTAACCATTATGCTAATCTCCCAGACACAATGTTAATTCTTCTAGATTTTGTTGCATATTTGGGAGCCATACATATATCCTGCCATTGGTTCCTTGTAAATTGTTTGTACAATCTCACTTCCCATTTTTATCTGATCTCCTCTGATTGATTCCTTTAGTTGTTGTGCAATATTTTATATGCCATGCAAAGTATCCCCTTTTTAATAGCAGCTTTTTTCTGGATTCTAATAAAAACTCTATCACAGCAGATCTCTCACTTAGGATTCCCCTGTCCCCTTCTGTTTGTTTATACTCTGATATCAATCCCTGATAGGCAAGATTGTCTCTAGCCTGCAGTCCAAATGTCTCTTGGCCTGTTCCCATTCTTTTACCTGTCCCTCTGCAGTTATTTGCTCCCAATACATTGGTTTCTTTACTAGTTTTGTCCAGTAAATTCCAGCTCCATCTTGCCTGTTCTCTGTACCCTTAATTGCAATTATCCCTACTGACAAAATCTCCTTTCTCCATTCTTGTGTTGGATTAATGAATATAATATTCTGTATTGTGGTTGTTCTTCTCCTTAAGGATCTGCATCCAAAATACCATTCTCTCCTTATTTCTTGAAGTCTCCCCACTTATAGTGTTCTGCTTATGTTATGTATATGAGCTTTAACTATGTAGCTCTACAATATCCCTTTACATTGAGTTATCCTAAACCACCTTGGAAGGATCAGCTTATCTGACTTGTCCATTGTCCTTTTCCCCTCCAGATAAATTAATTCAACTCTTTATTATTTCCACAGCTTTTCCTTTGGTTGATAAAAAAATATGCCTAACCTTTATATAAAACTAAAGAGACTAAAGACATTTTCACTACTTGTATTATGCTATCCATATTCTAAAACAAGAGCTTCCAGTTTTTACAAGTTTTGTGTTATCTTTTGTTTAGTCTCTTCCTACATATCTTTAGCTGCGATAACAGAATCCTTTATAATTCATACGCCTAAATACTTAATGTTTTGGTGTCAGTAAGTATGGGTATTGTTGAACCAATTCATGTCTGGGTACATAATTTACAGCTGTAGCCTTTGTTTTATCCTCATTAGTTTTATATCAGGAAGGCTTGAAATTGTCTCAGAATGTTTCACAACACACTGAGATGACCGTTTCTGGTTTTATCAGGTATAAAATATTATTATCTGCAAGTAAAGCCAACTTTTCTTGATTACCATACCAGTTATATCCTTAAACATCTGAGTCCCTTATTTTCTTTGCCAGTGGCTCTACATACAATGCAAATAACAAAGGGGAAAGAAGACAACCCTGCCTGTTTTTTTTCTGTTCAGACACTACTTATCAGAGAGGACCCTTCCCACTTTAATTTTTGCCTCCGATCCATCACGTATCCTAATTAACCTTACCGTTATATCAGAGAATGCAAATGCTTCCATTGTCCTGCTCATAAAAATTCCAGCTTACTCTGTTGAATGCTTTCTGTGCATCAAGACACACCAACAGCAGTAGTATTTCCTTGCATTTTGCTTCTCTCTGGATCATCATTGTTCTTTTAATGTTGTCAAATGTTTGTCTCCCCTCCACAAAATCACATTGATCCATATCTATCAATTTTGGCAGAACCTTTACCATTCATTTAGCTATTATGGACATAAACACCTTATAATCATGCTTTAAAATTTAAATGGGCCTATATGAAACTTGGTCTGATGATTTTTTACAATCTTTAGGTATTACAGCCGCCACAGCTTTCTTCCAGGATGTTGGTGCTTCCCAGCCTTTTAAAATATTGTTAAACAAAACATTCCAGATTTTTATTACTTTCTTCCTTCCTAGCTTCCAAACTTTCACAGAAATACCATCTATTCTGGGAAACTTTCCTGCAGATTGATTATACATCACAATTTTTATCTCATCTCCTCCTTTCTTAACTGTTAATTGTTGAGCCTCATCTACCTCTAACATTGGCAAACTTAAGTCTTCCATAAATATTTCCATTTGTGCTCTTTCTTGATTTCCACATTCCTCTGTTTTATACACATTTTCATAAAGTTTCCAACATATCTCTAATACCATTACAGGATCTCTGGTTATTTTTCTTGTTATAGGTTCTCTAAGTTTGGCAACAACCCTTTCTACTTTCTCTTGCCAAAGTCGTTTTGCTAAAAATTATTTTGTGCTCTGGAGTTAGTATCAAAAAACAGTTGCTTAACAGCAGTTTTTCTAAACTCATGCATATTATTCAGATACTCCCTTATTTTCTCTTTAGCACCCTGCAGTTGCACTTTTTTGTTCTGAGAGATGCCCCTTATTCTGCAACATTTTAACCTTTGTCAGCCCCTCTAAATAATTCTTGTCACTTCTTAACCATATCTTGTTTTCTTTTATTTCTACCATATTTTTAAAATCCACTTTCAATGTATCCCACTCAGTAGCTATAAGAAATTTCTATCTTCCCTAATAACTTGAATAATTTCCACTACTCTCTCTTTTTAATCTCTTTTCAATAGATAAGTGGGGAAGTGTCAGTATCTCATTTTTATTCCATTGCCCTGCATTTTTATCTTAATTGTTATTGGCACTGATTGAAATAGTTACTGAATGTTTGTCAATGCTTTCAAATAGATACACATGTTCCAGTGAAATATAATTTCGGACTACGCTAGCCCAGATATTATACATTGGGGAATAATATGTAAGTTCTTTCAGAGTTCCTACTATTGAATTCACATATTCCATACCAAATATGTTCATAAATGGCTTCAGAATTTACCATCTTTTGTTATATTTTCCCTTCTAGGTCCCCCAGATGCATCCTCATTGTTGTTAATCAAGTTCCATTCCCCACCTATGCATAATATTTTTTTCTGAAGGCTGACTATTCCTCCCCAATGTTTTAAGGTGTATAATAGCAGTTTTATGTGGAATATAAATATATGCCAGCATAATCCTTCTCCCTTGCCAGTAGCCCCTAAGTACCACAGTCTAACATTATTATCTTTTTTCTTCTTCTATCACTATTGGAGCTCATCTAGTGATTAGTAGAAGTACTCCATTTTTCATTTGTCCCAGATATTCTGCTGAATATTCATCCTGAAGTCCTTTCTTTATCAAACTCACATGCTTACTTCTTCTCAAATGTGTGTCTTGTAACATTATATTTGCACTCTGCATTTCTTAATATAATTCAATACTCTTAACTTTTCATCCATACCTGTGAGGTCATTCACTTTCCAAAATAATGTGGATAAAAATGTAGTGAATAAGGAGTTATTATACCCCATCTATCATATATGTCAACTTTTTTAATTGCCTATTTCCAGCTTTTGTGTTACATGCACCCACTAATGTTTGGCAGGTTAATGCTTTATACAGTTGTTTCCTGTCATCTCCATTTGAACCTATGTCACACCTTACAAGGTGTTTGTTTTAATGAAAACTCTTAAACAAAATACCAGACACAATCCAGAACACCCCGTAACCTAATAAATTAAAACAAACACACAAAACCTTGTATATCTTCAAGTAATGAAGTATAACCCTCCTGATAGGAACAATTGTCCAAAAATGGACAGTTGCACAAGCAGCTATTACATAACCTAAAATTAAGGTTAACCATGATAAAGCACATGTTACAGCCTGTACTCCTACATATGCTAATTATTGTCTGTACTTGTCATATCTTTATTCCCCTCACACACATGAGCAATAGCTTGTATGCTTTCAGAAAACATTAACTTTTAGCTTTAAGAAAAAATGTACCAACTATCTTTAAATAAAACTAAATTATACACTGTTCTAGGAGCACTTCTATCTATTAATCACTTCCAATAATTTCAGACTTTAGCTTTTACTAAACTGCTTGCCCTTGTACCTTTTAATTTTACATTTCCTTCAGCAAATAATGTCAGAACTCCAGAGATTTATTGCCTGAACATGTAGTCAGATTGTCTCTATAGAAACGTAAGAGCTGTCACAAGCTGCAGACTTTTCAGCTCACACTGAGCATTTATTTATTAAAGGAAAACTTTTCATGATATAAACTGCATGTTATATAGTATAAAGCATTTTCAGTGATTGTTGTATGTGATAAAGATACTAAAGTAAGTAAGTGCTTTGGTTTTCTTTTTCCCATTCCTCTGTTATTATTATAGCAGACATGCTTACACAAGAAACTTATTAGATTAAGCCAATGGCATTAATACAGACATTATCCTATGTAAAAGTAAGGGAAAGCATTTCAAGTCTGCATATATTATAATCAGTGCAGGTTTACACACCATCCCTATCTCCATCCCAACAGTCCAAAATTGCAGATTATTAACTTGAACATGCTTTTGTACAGCTTTTCTTTTCTTTTTACATTGTAATGCCTTCATTTCTTAAAACTAAAACAGAAAACAAAAGTACTTATTTACTATAGTATCTTTATCATAAACAACAATCACTGAAAATGTTTACTATATAACATGCAGTTTATATCATGAAATGTATTACAAAAATACTATTAAGAACAAAAATTGTTTTACTTTCAATTGCTCTTTTTCATTTTTTTCCCTTTTACTGACCTTCCAAATACTAATGACATGAAGTGAGGTATATGCCTTCAGTCCTCCCACAATTTTAAATTTTAAAGTCAAAATTTCAAAGTCAGCAAAAGTCCAGTCTTTCTTTCCGGGTCTATATTACATTGTCGAAGTTCTGTAACTTCAACTGACGTATAATCGAACACAAATGTCCAAAGTTACGGAACTTTGAGTATGCATAACAAAATAAAAACAAAAGGAAAAAGAAAATAAAAGGGTATATGCAGGGGGGCAAGCACCACTCTTTAAATATACCAACTCCAAGGTTGCGTTACAGTTCAGTAAAGGAAAATGTCCCTTTACTGCACTGTAGCATGACCTCGGAGTTGGTATATTTAAAGAGCGGGGGTGTGGGGGGTGCAGGGAGGCTTGCCTCCCTGCATATACCCTTTTATTTTCTTTTACTTTTTTAAATGTTTTTATATGTAGTCGAAGTTCCGTAACTTCGGACATATGTGTTCGTACATATGTCAGTCGAAGTTACGGAACTTCGCCTATGTAATATAGACCCTTTCTTGCCCACTTTTCTTGTAAAGCCATAATTCACAACTGTTATGCTTTATAATATGACATTTATTCACTAATTTCAATGTTGCTAGTCTTCTAACTATTTTTCTTCATCTCCCAGCCACAGACTTTGGTTCAAATCCAAGACACTCCCAATTTCTCTAGTTAACTCCTGTGCTTTTTTCAATTTCTCAAGCATTTTGCTTTGGAACATTGGAAGAGGTTTCACTGGCAAATTCTCTCTAAGGGCTTTATTATCAGATGAATGTGAAGCAGAATCCCCTTCTGTTTGACAGCTCGCTTTTGTTGGACAAATTTTTGCATTTCCTCCTTAGCCTGTTCTGCATCAAAAATGACTTTGATCATCCAGGAAAAATATTATGAAGACAGCTGGATACTACAGCTTGTATCTCACACCTGCCTCTCAACATTCCTTGATTGCATTGATAAATTTGCTTCTCTTCTGCCTGGTGTACATTGAATTATCATTTTCTACAAACATTCTTGCGTCTCCAGTTTTAATATTTTTTTTATCCTTCTTCCACAGTTTTGTCAGGATCAACTATTTCTGCTGGTATGACTGCATCTTTAAAAATAAAGGTATTGGCTGCTTTCTCATGTCCAGCTTTGGAGCATATATACATTGTACCCTTTGAATCAACAAATCCTGCTGTGGAATGCTTACTTGTGCTTTCATAAAATGAATACAGTCTGTTCTTTATAATTTCTCTGGTACAGCACATTTCCTCTGCATGCTCTCTCCTCTCACTATACCATATTTTGAAACAGCTTTTCTTAAGCAGTCTTATACTCAGCCAGCCTTTTCTTTATTTTGACCTCTGATTTTTGCAATTTTATCAGTTCATGTGAGTAGCTGTTTAAAGCTTTTTTCATTCTTCCAGCCTTTTGTTGTTTGAGTTGATATATTCATTCACTGTTTCATTTATTTTAAACATCTATGAGCACATTTGATTATATTGTCTTCTAAATTGCTGGAAGCAATCTCTTGTACCAAAACTGGAGCTTGAACTGTTTTTTTGCTGAACAGCACAGACTTATTCGCAGTCGGTATTTTTTCTTCACCTTTTCTAGTTGATTTTCTTTCAGGCTCTCTAAGTTTCTTCTCTGCTGGCTTCCAGGCAGTGTACTCACTATCCAGTAACTGAATTTTACTAAAACTATCAGAATTACTAGCCCCTATCTCTCAGTTTCCTTTTTTTCACACTGGGAGAACTGAAGTTTAAGCTGTTGAACAGTGTGCAGCCATCTTGGAAGTCCTACAGGTAGTATTTTTGAGCAATCCATAGCACTTTCTCTGATAGCAGACTACTAATTAATAAAGCCAATGCAGTAAAATGTCATATAATTTGATGTAACAAGCTCATGATACTTTTATTACTGTTCTGTACTCAGATCTGGTATATAGAAGAACACAGTTTGAGTCAGATAGGTGCACTCAACATACATTCAAAGGTCAGTACCTGATTTTTTGAGATGTGCCCTTCATCCCACTCATTTACTTTCAGTCTTAATATTCTCGTCTTGGGATAACTAGTTACAGAGAAAGAATACTGAGAGGTCTACATGACAGTGTGACCAAATATTTTGAAATGTTGTATAATCTCATATGCTTTATAGTGTTTTCCTATAGTCTCAACAACAAACTGCCTGATCTTAAGGCTCTCCTGCATTAATTATTGAAACTAAGTTTAATTATTCACTAAGCACTACCTCCAGACTTGAGTTTTACACCTACCGTGCCTTCATACCTGATGGTAACTGATATTTGTTAGGGACCATATCATCTCTAGACAAATTGCTAGAAACCCAAAACTAAAAGCTTTGAGCTCCAAATCACATTAAACAGGGAAAACTATCAGCTCATAACCTGTTGCATGGCACCTTCTATTTCTCCTGAAAATCATGTAAGGTTCCTAAATGCATTTAATAAACTCTCGATAAAAAAGAAACCATTCTTGTGGGAGATTTACTATCTCTCAATAAAGTGGAGCATGGATACCTCCAATGTAGGATATGCCCAAAAGTTCTTAGAGTTTATAAACAGAAACCCACTTGACCAGATTGTTAACAAACCTACCAGAGGACAGAATATTCTTGACCTGATCCTTATAAATGTATCTTCTTAATGTAGTATGCCCCTCACATTTTCTTCCCCACTTAAGTAGGATGGTAAACTAGTAACCTTTACTGTCAAAATCTCTAAACTCACTGAAACCAATATCTCAGAATTCAAGGATTTCATGCTTATTAATCTCATTAATTTGTATGACAAAGTTTCAAAATTCACATATAAACATATCATCCCTGAAGCATGTAGCTTCACAAAGCAGTTCTATGCCAAATTAACTACATGTACAGAACTGGCAGTCCCAATAAGATCTAAATATAATGGGAAATTTAAAAGCAAACCAGCCTGGTGGACCACCAACATAAATAATCTCTACAATAAAAGAAAGGCCCTCATGTCAAGAATAACATGAGGAAATTTGAAAAATACTTAAGCAGTCCATAGTCTTAGGTTAGCATCTGAAGTTAAAGACAATTACACATCCTTTTTTACCTATGTTAGAAAACTGAGAAATAGCATCAAACATTGCTCTGAATTAATTCATAATGGCAACTCTGACCCAATAGACATTTTCAACATACTAACAAAAAATATCAGTGCAAATCTTACACCAGAGAAGAATGTCCGAAGTCAAATATCCCTGAATATTTCAGATCCCCCATCACCACTAAACAATGTGTACTGAGAATGCTTTGTAAGAGTCTAAGAGGGGCCTGATAATATACCTGGCTGTTTAATAAACAATACCAAACAAGCCTTGGCAGTGACACTCCTTAAACTATTTAACCTGAGTTTAGACACTGGTATTTTTCCTGAGGTTTAATGCACAGCAGTGATGATGCCATTTCACATGGGTTGCCCTGCCACTGACAGTAGGAATTATAGGTCCATTAGTCCTGCTTGCAAAGCCATGGAACATATTACAACTGACCTAAAAACTATGTTATTAAAAATCTAGTCAGTCTAGACCTACGATAGTCTGGTTTTGTCAAGAGTGGATCCTGTATAATGAATCTGGTTAATTTCTTCCAAAGGGTAACACAGGCAGTTGAAAATGTCCATGGGGTTCACAGAGTGTATCTCAACCTCGGTCAAGGTTTTTTTATACAATCTTTCATGCTAACATAATTAGTAAGCGTAATGCATTACTAGATCCCTATGTGGTGAGATGGATAGCATATTGGCTAAAAGTCAGAACCCACACAATGCAGATAGCAGGTGCCACATCAGAGAGTATGAAGGTGACCAGTGGTGCCCTGCAGGGCTTAGTGCTGGGACTTTGGCTGTTTGGCATTTAACTCTCTGATCTTCAGATCATTAAGCAAGACGTCTGGCTAACTGAGTCTGTAGATCATTATCAAGACTCCGTCTAATGCTCAAGCCCTCCAGCATGAACTTACACTCATAAATACCTGATATACAAAGTGCTAAAATTAAATGATAAAAATACAATATCGTCACATTTGGTAGACAACTCCTCCCTCAGCTTACAACATACCTTTCAACCTCTTAGTGCAAGAAAACTGGATAAAGACTAAAATAATTGGGGACAAAGGCCCAAAAATACAGATTTCATATATTGTTCTTATAAACTTAGAATGTTGTTGAATAACAGGATTTGTGTTAGCATGCATTTTCTGAAGGATATGAAGTCTGAAACCCAAATGTAAGTCATTATGTAGTAACTTCAGTCCTCAGTGATTTGCTAGAAAACCACAAATTTTATGAGGAACAGACCAAAAATATGAGGTAAAAATCTGGATGGTTGAGAATGTTGTTAGAGACCTTGGAACGTTTTTTGATAATTCCCTCCCATTTGACCATTGTGTAATGATAGTAGTCAGAAAATCCTTCTACTTAGTGCAGCTAATTGCCAAAGGAATTCCATCCAGCTCTAAAGAGGTCATTGTTCCCTTACATTCAGCATTGATTAAGACTAGTACTGAATACAATGCCCCCTCTGGGATGTATTTAAGGTTTGGTTGGTTACATTTTTTTTTAATTTTTGCTTTTACTATATTACATTTTGTTTCATTTTAAAATTTGTTTTAACTTAAAGTTTTTCTCTCAGGGCACTCAGGTCCTTACATCACAAGCACATGTATGGCACAGCTACAGTACACGTGAGTTTAAATGACTTGAGCTATACCTCCCTAGAATATATGAAGAGAGACATGATGGAGCACTCAGAATATGTGTCTGAGGCAGGTATGAACCTAGCTTTATACATTTTATCATCAGCAAGAATGATGCTGCAATACAAACAAAATATTATTGACCAGTTTGTGCTTGTTTGCTCAAAGCTGCAGTGAGTTAAGCCTTCTGCCCTTGCTCTACTGTTTTCCACATACCTACTGAGAGACTATAAATGCCAAGTGCTTTTTTTCAACTTTCTCTACTTTCTGATTAACTAAAACAATATTTGCTGTATATGTGTTTCTTTAAAGTGTGCAACTGTATTTTACTGCATTTTTAGATTGCCTGCTAATTGAATTCTTCTTACAACTGTAATTACTGTTCATCTGCTTGTTATGCTCATTTTATTTGTTTGCTGCACTTGATAAATACTAGCATAGATTAGGTTTAGGTTTTTGCTAAATCTAGTACTGTGTGTGACCTTTGGAGCTTGTAAAACAGTAAATCTTTTGTCTGGAGAGGCCCCCCTGTACCCTCATAGCAGGAAGGTATAGTTTTGGACTGATCTAGCTAGTGTTACTGTTGCAGGGCTCTGTTTAGAGTGTTTTGATTAGATAATTTCAACTTTGGCTGTTTCCTATTTTTCTACTTAAAAAACTGTGTTTGAACCGGTTTCTGCTTGTTTTCTCAAAGCTGCAGTGAGTTAGGCCTTCTGCCCTTGCTGTACTGTTTTCAAAATACCTGCTAAGAGACTACAAATGATAAGTGCTTATTTTGAACTGTTTTCTGTACTTTCTGATTAACTAAAACAATATTTGCTGCATATCTGTTTGTTTAAACTGTGCGGCTGTATTTTTCTGCATTTTTTAGATTGTCTGCTAACTGAATTCCTCTTACAACTGTAATTACTATTAATCTGTTTGTTTTGTTCATTTTGTTTGCTGCACTTGAAAAATACTAGCATAGACTAGGTTCAAGTTTTTGCTGAATCTAGTACTGTTTGTGACCTTTGGAGCTTGTAAAACAGTTAATCTTTTGTTTGTAGAGACCCCCCATATCCTCATGGCAGGAAGGTACAGTTTGGAATGCTATAGCTAGAGTTACTGTTGCCGGGTTCTGTTTAGGGTGTTTTGATTAGATAATTTGAACTTTGGCTGTTTCCCATTTTTCTTGCTTTAAAAAGACTGTGTTTGAACTGGTTTGCACTTGTTTGTGCCTGCATGAGAATCAATTACAGTTGCGCACTACTGCACAGAGAGATTGCCGGTTACAGACGCCTGCTCTCTAACCTCGCAAATATTACCTAAACCAGAGGTCTTCATGCCTAAACCTAATACCTTCCCCTGCTGTATTTTCTTTTCAACTGTTGTAGCCAGACCAGGATTATTCCTAGGACCATGAACTATCAAGTTTCCCTCCTTTTCTCCTACCAGCCTGGTTGACCACCAATATAAATAATCTCTACAATAAAAGAAAGGCCCTCATGTCAAGAATAACATGAGGACATTTGAAAAATATTTAAGCAGTCCATAGTCTTAGGTTAGCATCTGAAGTTAAAGACAATTACACATCCTTTTTTACTTATGTTAGAAAACTGAGAAATAGCATCAAACATTGCTCTGAATTAATTCATAATGGCAACTCTGACCCAATAGACATTTTCAACATACTAACAAAAAATATCAGTGCAAATCTTACACCAGAGAAGAATGTCCGAAGTCAAATATCCCTGAATATTTCAGATCCCCCATCACCACTAAACAATGTGTACTGAGAATGCTTTGTAAGAGTCTAAGAGGGGCCTGATAATATACCTGGCTGTTTAATAAACAATACCAAACAAGCCTTGGCAGTGACACTCCTTAAACTATTTAACCTGAGTTTAGACACTGGTATTTTTCCTGAGGTTTAATGCACAGCAGTGATGATGCCATTTCACATGGGTTGCCCTGCCACTGATAGTAGGAATTATAGGTCCATTAGTCCTGCTTGCAAAGCCATGGAACATATTACAACTGACCTAAAAACTATGTTATTAAAAATCTAGTCAGTCTAGACCTACAATAGTTTGGTTTTGTCAAGAGTGGATCCTGTATAATGAATCTGGTTAATTCCTTCCAAAGGGTAACACAGGCAGTTGACAATGTCCACGGGGTTCACACAGTGTATCTCAACCTTGGTCAAGTTTTTTATACAATCTTCCATGCTAACATAATTAGTAAGCGTAATGCATTACCAATAGATCCCTATGTGGTGAGATGGATAGCATATTGGCTAAAAGTCAGAACCCACACAATGCAGATAGCAGGTGCCACATCAGAGAGTATGAAGGTGACCAGTGGTGCCTTGCAGGGCTTAGTGCTGGGACTTTGGCTGTTTGGCATTTAACTCTCTGATCTTCAGATCATTAAGCAAGACCTCTGGCTAACTGAGTCTGTAGACTGTAAACTGGGAATCATTGTCAAGACTCTGTCTAATGCTCAAGCCCTCCCGCATGAACTTACACTCATAAATACCTGATATACAAAGTGCTAAAATTAAATGATAAAAATACAATATCGTCACATTTGGTAGACAACTCCTCCCTCAGCTTACAACACACCTTTCAACCTCTTAGTGCAAGAAAACTGGATAAAGCCTAAAATAATTGGTGACAAAGGCCCAAAAATGTACAGATTTAAAATATTGGTCTTATAAACTTAGAATGTTGTTGAATAACAGGATTTGTGTTAACATGCATTTTCTGAAGGATATGAAGTCTGAAACCCAAATGTAAGTCATTATGTAGTAACTTCAGTCCTCAGTGATTTGCTGGAAAACCACAAATTTTATGAGGAACAGACCAAAAATATGAGGCAAAAATCTGGATGGTTGAGAATGTTGTTAGAGACCTTGGAACTTTTGTTGATAATTCCCTCCCATTTGACCATTGTGTAATGATAGTAGTCAGAAAGTCCTTCTACTTAGTGCAGCTAATTGCCAAAGGAATTCCATCCAGCTCTAAAGAGGTCATTGTTCCCTTACATTCAGCATTGATTAAGACTAGTACTGAATACAATGCCCCCTCTGGGATGTATTTAAGGTTTGGTTGGTTACATTTTTTTTTAATTTTTGCTTTTACTATATTACATTTATTTTCATTTTAAAATTTGTTTTAACTTAAAGTTTTTCTCTCAGGGCACTCAGGTCCTTACATCACAAGCACATGTATGGCACAGCTACAGTACACGTGAGTTTAAATGACTTGAGCTATACCTCCCTAGAATATATGAAGAGAGACATGATGGAGCACTCAGAATATGTGTCTGAGGCAGGTATGAACCTAGCTTTATACATTTTATCATCAGCAAGAATGATGCTGCAATACAAACAAAATATTATTGACCAGTTTGTGCTTGTTTGCTCAAAGCTGCAGTGAGTTAAGCCTTCTGCCCTTGCTCTACTGTTTTCCACATACCTACTGAGAGACTATAAATGACAAGTGCTTATTTTCAACTTTCTCTACTTTCTGATTAACTAAAACAATATTTGCTGTATATGTGTTTCTTTAAAGTGTGCAACTGTATTTTACTGCATTTTTAGATTGCCTGCTAATTGAATTCCTCTTACAACTGTAATTACTGTTCATCTGCTTGTTATGCTCATTTTATTTGTTTGCTGCACTTGATAAATACTAGCATAGATTAGGTTTAGGTTTTTGCTAAATCTAGTACTGTGTGTGACCTTTGGAGCTTGTAAAACAGTAAATCTTTTGTCTGGAGAGGCCCCCCTGTACCCTCATAGCAGGAAGGTATCGTTTTGGACTGATCTAGCTAGCATTACTGTTGCAGGGCTCTGTTTAGAGTGTTTTGATTAGATAATTTCAACTTTGGCTGTTTCCTATTTTTCTGCTTTAAAAAAAACTGTGTTTGAACCGGTTTCTGCTTGTTTTCTCAAAGCTGCAGTGAGTTAGGCCTTCTGCCCTTGCTGTACTGTTTTCAAAATACCTGCTAAGAGACTACAAATGATAAGTGCTTATTTTGAACTGTTTTCTGTACTTTCTGATTAACTAAAACAATATTTGCTGCATATCTGTTTGTTTAAACTGTGCAGCTGTATTTTTCTGCATTTTTAGATTGTTTGCTAACTGAATTCCTCTTACAACTGCAATTACTATTAATCTGTTTGTTTTGTTCATTTTGTTTGCTGCACTTGAAAAACACTTGCATAGACTAGGTTCAGGTTTTTGCTGAGTCTAGTACTGTTTGTGACCTTTGGAGCTTGTAAAACAGTTAATCTTTTGTTTGTAGAGACCCCCCCCTCCCGTATCCTCATGGCAGGAAGGTACAGTTTGGACTGCTATAGCTAGAGTTACTGTTGCTGGGTTCTGTTTAGGGTGTTTTGATTGGATAATTTGAACTTTGGCTGTTTCCCATTTTTCTTGCTTTAAAAAGCCTGTGTTTGAACTGGTTTGCACTTGTTTGTGCCTGCATGAGCATCAATTACAGTCGTGCACTACTGCACATAGAGATTGCCGGTTACAGACGCCTGCTCTCTAGCCTCGCAAATATTACCTAAACCAGAGGTCTTCATGCCTAAACCTAATACCTTCCCCTGCTGTATTTTCTTTTCAACTGCTATAGCCAGACCAGGATTATTCCTAGGACCATGAACTGTCAAGTTTCCCTCCTTTTCTCCTACCAGCCTGGTTGACCACCAATATAAATAATCTCTACAATAAAAGAAAGGCCCTCATGTCAAGAATAACATGAGGAAATTTGAAAAATACTTAAACAGTCCATAGTCTTAGGTTAGCATCTTAAGTTAAAGACAATTACACATCCTTTTTTACCTATGTTAGAAAACTGAGAAATAGCATCAAACATTGCTCTGAATTAATTCATAATGGCAACTCTGACCCAATAGACATTTTCAACATACTAACAAAAAATATTAGTGCAAATTTTACACCAGAGAAGAATGTCCGAAGTCAAATATCCCTGAATATTTCAGATCCCCCATCACCACTAAACAATGTGTACTGAGAATGCTTTGTAAGAGTCTAAGAGGGGCCTGATAATATACCTGGCTGTTTAATAAACAATACCAAACAAGCCTTGGCAGTGACACTCCTTAAACTATTTAACCTGAGTTTAGCCACTGGTATTTTTCCTGAGGTTTGATGCACAGCAGTGATGATGCCATTCCACATGGGTTGCCCTGCCACTGATAGTAGGAATTATAGGTCCATTAGTCCTGCTTGCAAAGCTATGGAACATATTGCAACTGACCTAAAAACTATGTTATTAAAAATCTAGTCAGTCTAGACCTACAATAGTTTGGTTTTGTCAAGAGTGGATCCTGTATAATGAATCTGGTTAATTCCTTCCAAAGGGTAACACAGGCAGTTGACAATGTCTACGGGGTTCACACAGTGTATCTCAACCTTGGTCAAGGTTTTTTATACAATCTTCCATGCTAACATAATTAGTAAGCGTAATGCATTACCAATAGATCCCTATGTGGTGAGATGGATAGCATATTGGCTAAAAGTCAGAACCCACACAATGCAGATAGCAGGTGCCACATCAGAGAGTATGAAGGTGACCAGTGGTGCCCTGCAGGGCTTAGTGCTGGGACTTTGGCTGTTTGGCATTTAACTCTCTGATCTTCAGATCATTAAGCAAGACCTCTGGCTAACTGAGTCTGTAGACTGTAAACTGGGAATCATTGTCAAGACTCCGTCTAATGCTCAAGCCCTCCAGCATGAACTTACACTCATAAATACCTGATATACAAAGTGCTAAAATTAAATGATAAAAATACAATATCGTCACATTTGGTAGACAACTCCTCCCTCAGCTTACAACATACCTTTCAACCTCTTAGTGCAAGAAAACTGGATAAAGCCTAAAATAATTGGGGACAAAGGCCCAAAAATGTACAGATTTCAAATATTGGTCTTATAAACTTAGAATGTTGTTGAATAACAGGATTTGTGTTAACATGCATTTTCTGAAGGATATGAAGTCTGAAACCCAAATGTAAGTCATTATGTAGTAACTTCAGTCCTCAGTGATTTGCTGGAAAACCACAAATTTTATGAGGAGCAGACCAAAAATATGAGGCAAAAATCTGGATGGTTGAGAATGTTGTTAGAGACCTTGGAACGTTTTTTGATAATTCCCTCCCATTTGACCATTGTGTAATGATAGTAGTCAGAAAGTCCTTCTACTTAGTGCAGCTAATTGCCAAAGGAATTCCATCCAGCTCTAAAGAGGTCATTGTTCCCTTACATTCAGCATTGATTAAGACTAGTACTGAATACAATGCCCCCTCTGGGATGTATTTAAGGTTTGGTTGGTTACATTTTTTTTTTAATTTTTGCTTTTACTATATTACATTTTGTTTCATTTTAAAATTTGTTTTAACTTAAAGTTTTTCTCTCAGGGCACTCAGGTCCTTACATCACAAGCACATGTATGGCACAGCTACAGTACACGTGAGTTTAAATGACTTGAGCTATACCTCCCTAGAATATATGAAGAGAGACATGATGGAGCACTCAGAATATGTGTCTGAGGCAGGTATGAACCTAGCTTTATACATTTTATCATCAGCAAGAATGATGCTGCAATACAAACAAAATATTATTGACCAGTTTCTGCTTGTTTGCTCAAAGCTGCAGTGAGTTAAGCCTTCTGCCCTTGCTCTACTGTTTTCCACATACCTACTGAGAGACTATAAATGACAAGTGCTTATTTTCAACTTTCTCTACTTTCTGATTAACTAAAACAATATTTGCTGTATATGTGTTTCTTTAAAGTGTGCAACTGTATTTTACTGCATTTTTTAGATTGCCTGCTAATTGAATTCCTCTTACAACTGTAATTACTGTTCATCTGCTTGTTATGCTCATTTTACTTGTTTGCTGCACTTGATAAATACTAGCATAGATTAGGTTTAGGTTTTTGCTAAATCTAATACTGTGTGTGACCTTTGGAGCTTGTAAAACAGTAAATCTTTTGTCTGGAGAGCCCCCCCTGTACCTGCTAAGAGACTACAAATGATAAGTGCTTATTTTGAACTGTTTTCTGTACTTTCTGATTAACTAAAACAATATTTGCTGCATATCTGTTTGTTTAAGCTGTGCAGCTATATTTTTCTGCATTTTTAGATTATCTGCTAACTGAATTCCTCTTACAACTGCAATTACTATTAATCTGTTTGTTTTGTTCATTTTGTTTGCTGCACTTGAAAAACACTAGCATAGACTAGGTTCAGGTTTTTGCTGAATCTAGTACTGTTTGTGACCTTTGGAGCTTGTAAAACAGTTAATATTTTGTTTGTAGAGACCCCCCCCCCGTATCCTCATGGCAGGAAGGTACAGTTTGGACTGCTATAGCTAGAGTTACTGTTTAGGGTGTTTTGATTGGATAATTTGAACTTTGGCTGTTTCCCATTTTTCCTGCTTTAAAAAGCCTGTGTTTGAACTGGTTTGCACTTGTTTGTGCCTGCATGTGCATCAATTACAGTTGCGCACTACTGCACAGAGAGATTGCCGGTTACAGACGCCTGCTCTCTAGCCTCGCAAATATTACCTAAACCAGAGGTCTTCATGCCTAAACCTAATACCTTTCCTGCTGTATTTTCTTTTCAAGTGTTATAACCAGACCAGGATTATTCCTAGGACCATGAACTGTCAAGTTTCCCTCCTTTTCTCCTACCAGCCTTGTTGACATGGGACTACTGAGGTAGAGTTGCAACTGCCTCATTTACACTGACAACCCCCTACTTCTAAATCATTCTAGTACCATTTGTGAGAGATGTACCTACATTATGAAGCTGGAATCACAGCTCTCTCACACAATAGACAGCAATACAGAGTGAGTTGTCAGCCCACCTACCACAACTCCTACTCATGACACACAGCATACACATAGACCAACATATGCAGAGGTACTCAAAAAAATCTACCTAAACACCAGAGACCGCCAAAACATATACATAATAAACTAACCATAACACACAAAACACACAATATAAATAATGACACAAGCACAAATGTCTCAGCATCAAAGACCATAAGACAATGCACATCCACTCCAAATATCTTGGTCATAGGGGACTCTATAGTGAGACACAGAGTGATCCTCACCAGGCTGAAAAAGGAGAAAGTCACGGTCAGCAGTCTTTCTGGTGCCAGGATTCATCAAATCATGCTGGCACTCAAGTCTCTCAACAACAAGTACCATTATGATTCGGTCATAGTACATGTTGATGTGAACAACTTGAGATGTACCTCCCTGGACTACATGAAGAGAGACATGATTGAGCTCTCTGATTATGTGTCACAGGCAGGTATGTCCCTTGCCTGGAGTAACATATTACCCTCACATAGGATGATACCAGCATATAAACAGAAAATCATTGACTTCAATAATTGGCTTAGTTTCTGGTGTCATTCTTAGGGAATTCAGTTTCTGTCAGCCTGGGATGACATGATCAATAGACCTTGATGCTTTGACAGATATGGTCTTCATCTGTCACAGCTGGGATTTTGGCTACTGGCAAAGGCTCTTGCCACCCCCATGGTGCCTTTTTTAGGCAATGTCACAAGGACAAAATTCCTGACCTAAAAGTTTCATCAAATAAACTCAAGGTTATGCTGCTAAATACTAGGAGTCTTAGCATGAAACTGCACTCACTGAAAGCAGTCCTCACCTTGGAAGACGTGACATCTGTGCAGTCATTGACACCTGGTTGAAGGCTGTGGAGAGCACCCCAGCCATAATGGGTTACACCTCCTACCACACTTGTAGACCATGAACAGAAGGTGTGAAAACTAAAGGAGGTGGTGTATCAATATTCATTAAAGATAAATACACCTCCAGATTGGTTAAACAGTTTGATTCCCTGGAGACACTTCAGGTCCAACTAACTGTTGGTAGGACACCTATTCAAGTCTTTGCCAGCTACAAGACCCCTTCATAAATCAGGACACCCACTCTGCCTACTTGGATCTACTGGAATCCATCAAGATACATCTGAACACCATGGTTCTGGGTGATTTTAATTACCCATCTATTGACTGGGTAAATTACTCATGCTCAAAATCACTTGCCCAAAGGTTCCTTAACTCCAATGCCCTGGACCAGCTAATGGACACCCCAACTAGGGGCGCCATAATCTTGGATCTGGTGCGTACCAATATGGGGGACGGCTGTAGCATCCCCACTGTGAGGTCTTCCCTTGTCATATCTGACCACAAATCAGTCTCATTTGAAGTAATTATCATACCTGCCCCCCCAGCAGCATCTAAACTAAGAAACTTCTCCAAAGCAGATTACATCTTTCTAAGGGATGGTATAAATAGCTTCACTGCACCTCCCCTATCAGATGGAACTAGCAACTATGCAGAGTCCTACACCAATGATTTTTACAAACACCTGTATAACTGCATTGACACAGCCGTAACTGATAGGACCAAAACAAGCTTTTCAAGGAAGAACAAACCTGCCTGGTGGACAGCTATTGACAAGCTTTACAATAAGAGGAAGAAATTGTTATCCAAAAGTAAGAGGGAGCAATCCCTAAACTGGAAGCACTCGTTCCTCAGCTTAAACAAGCAAATAAGACTTCTTATGAAGTCCTCCAAAGCAAACAACAAATCCAAATTAGCATCCTCAACTAAGGACAGCCGTAAGACATTCTTTAGTTACAACCATAGCCTAAAAGGTAAGACCCAGATTTGCACCAAACTGGTAGTTAGTGATACCACATACACTGAGCCTGTGGACATAGCAAACCTCTTAGCCGACAGGTTCTGTGAAAACTTCACTTCCCTGTTCCTACCACACATACCCCATGACATTCCTTCCACCTGTCCCCCACCTCATATCTCTAGAGAGCAGATTATATACTCTCTCTCTAAGGCCAAAAACACAGCATCTATGGGACCTGTTAACATCCCAGGCTGCGTCCTACATGGGCTCCTACAAGAACTAGCAACACCATTGGGTACTCTTTTCAATCATAGTCTAAGCACTGGCTTCATCCAGCCGAATGGAAAATGGCCACCGTTATCCCCTTGCACAAAGGTGGTGCTTCCACTGACCCCAGGAAAGGGCATTCAAAGTTAAAATTTTAGAATATATTAGGGACATAAAGAAATGTAAGATGGAAAGCCCAGTTGCTACATATTTTAAAGAATATCATGGTAGTAATGTGGAAGGATTTCAGGTCAGTATATTAGAACAGCTTAAGGTGGATAGGTTCAATACTTCTCTTTTGAAATTTAAACTATTACAAAAATAATCTATTTTTATGTTAAAATATGAAACTTTAGTCCCAAAGGGACTCAAAACAGAATGTAATTGGAGGGTTTTAATTGGGTAAATGTTTTGTAATTATATAATTTCTTTAGTTATTCTATGGAATAATTAGGGGAAATTGTTTTGTATATAAAAGATGTGTGTTATTTGTGTTTTTATACTCTGAAAAGGCTTTTTAGCCAAAGTGCTAAGAGAGATTTTATCTGAATAAAATACTACTGTTTAGTAAACTGATTGGTGGATTCCTGGTCATGTGAGATCTGTTGTTGCTGCATCTGCTATTAGCTTGACTAGCCTTATCTGCCAGGCCATGTAGCAAATCATCACGGACCTTATCAACAAAGATATACATAATCTCCAAACACTTGAACCTACTCAGTTTGGATTTGTCAAAGGGAGATCATGCCTGTTAAACCTATTGGACATCTTCAAGACAGTCACCAGAGCTGTGGATGAGGGGAAAACTTTGCATACAGCCTACCTGGACTTGGCCCAGGCTTTTGACACTATTACCCACTAAGGCATTATTGACAAACTCACCCAGCTAGGTATCAATCCTTATATCATTAGGTGGGTTGCTAACTGCCCACCGATAGAACCCATACAGTCAAAATAGGGGAATACACCTCCAACAGCCGACCCATAACCAGTGTTGTTCCACAGGGATCAGTCCTGGGACATGTACTATTCATAATCTATTTCTCCTAAGTACAAACAAAAACTAAAGGTCTGTGGCTGACAAAGTTTGCTGATGATTGCAAACTGGGAGCAGTCATAGAATCCCCAAACAATGTCAACATCCTACATGGGGTCTCACAAAAACAAATGATTGGTGCCAAAGTCACGACCTTAAACTCAATGCAAAAAAATGATTATCATCCCTTTCGGTAAGTGCGATGCTCCAGCTAACTACCAGATCAGTAGAAACACCCTAAGCATGCACTCAGTGGTGAGAGACCAGAACCTTATCTTTGATCACCATGTCTCCATAGTAGTAAGAAGGGCATTCTATATTGCTCATCTCATAAGTAAGGGCATTGCCTCCAGAAAAAAAGAAGTTATAACCTCCATGTAT